>NC_073271.2:23361178-23662140 GCF_029289425.2 Pan paniscus
TAACATGTAAGTCTTTAATCCATCAAAAAGTAACAAGTTTTGAAAACTGTTCTTTTCCAGTTTTGCAATGTGAAATATAATATAATTAAGTTAAATTATCCTAACAAGGACTTGGAAGTGGGGTCTTTGAAATTAATGAATACTTCTATATTTATTCCTAGAAATTAACTTTGGGCAAGTGTACTTTATACATTCTCCTTATTATTTTTCTTATTGCTTATTTTTTCATTATAATTCAAGTAATAAAGACCTAGATAATTTTATAATTATGTATCTATGTGGTTTCATTTTTTAAATGACATTTAAAAATTATTTAAGAAACTTCACAGAATGCTTAACATTTGACAAATATGTTTCAAAAATGAAAACAATCTTGAGTATTCTTCTAGGTCATTTTTCCACAGATACATTTCATAATACTGTACTAAGATCAAATTTAATTTGTTAGATTTCAGTGTTTTAGGGTCTTACTTTGCAGCTGCAAATGGTAAGCTCTCAGCTGCTTTGACGAATTCATGGGAGTTGGCCTGCCAAATGGTCTGATAAATCACTGTTCAGTCTGGATAAAAGCAAGGACTAAAATGTTCATTTGTAAGGATCCTGCAAAACAACTGAAACCAACTTGATTCTTGATTCTTACCAATATCTCATTTCAATATCTCATTTGTCCACTTCTTTTCAATTAACTCCCTGCTCAGACATGTATACCCAATTACAATTTGGTAAAGGAAAGGAGCATTATTATCTGTAGCTTCACACATTGTATGCTAAACAAGATTCACCATTCATTCAGTAGGTGAGTATCCTTGAAGGCTTTATTTTACCTTGCCTTAGTTTCCTCATTCACAGAAGGCAGATCAGAGCTACTTCCTAGTAATAGTTAGCATTTACTTACCAATTTACTGTTTGGATTTGAGGCTAAACATTTTACTATCATTAGTTATTGTCATAAACACGATCTCCAAATAGTACGCACTCTTTAAAGTTAATGAAGATGCCAGAGTGCTTTTGTTTATGTGGCTCATACCTATATATAGTTATCATACTAAAAATTAGAACATTATCTATGTATTTATTTTTGAAACTAATTGTAATAAACTTATATGTTAAGTTACATATCTTCATGAACAATAGTATTATTTTAAAAATAAAAATAATGGCACATTTCATATTTGCAATTCTCTTTCTTGAGTTTCATAGAACTGGAATCTCCAACTGTTGTTGTATTTAGTTTATCAATACATTATTTTTATTAACGTATGCTAAGAAAATCCAGCCTCACACAATTACGTGGATACAAAAGAAACCAATATTTTAATTGTACTTTCGGATAATTAATTGTACTTTCAGATAATTGTGAACATTCTTCTTTAATATTTGACAAAAACTAAATAAATGATAATTTCATAAAGATTAGTTGAAGAGCATAATCTGAAACCGTATCAGTGAACATTTGATACTCTGTTACCCTATAATATTGGTTTATTTTTCGCTTTCAATGTATCATTTATTCATGCAGATTTTGGAACATCATGCATTGGTCATTTGGACAATATTAGTTCGCTGAATTAGGCAGATATTCTAAATGTTGATACATTTTGTTATATAATATTTAAAAAATCAGTAATATCACCACTAATCTTACCTGAAAAGTCTCTAAGTATTGGGAAGGGGTCAAGCTCACAATAACAGATACAAATATATCAAAGTTCTAATTTTTGTTTGAAAACTTAAATTTGAATACTGTCTGTCTGTTGTTTGCATTTAAGACTCACTTCATTTCTGAGAAAATATCTATCTGCCATATATCCTAGTTTAAGTAACCGTAGTCTATCCATCAGTCATCCTTTCAAGTAATACTAGTGTTCAAGGAAGAAAACAGATGGTTTGGCTCATAAATCAAACATAAATTTATATTCCTTTAGACAACAATGATATAAGAATATGCAAAGCACTTTATATGTGTACTTCTCATTTCTTCATTTAATTATCTAATTACTTTGACACAGAGAATATGAGATGAATGATATATTTTACATATGCATATATTCAGATTTATAATCTTTGATATTTTTGCCTTATTACATACTAGTGATATAAAATATGTTAAGAGCAGAATCTTATGCACTTACATTAATTCTAACTCTTTACCTTTGTGGCGGTGGGAATTTACATTTCGTAAACTTCTTGAGTCTCAGTTTTGTCAACTAGGATTATTAACTATATAGGTAGATAGACAGGAAGGTAGTTAAAGATAAGATGGCCTGCATCATACAGTTAGTGTGAGGATTAAATGAATGTATACAACACTCTCAGCACAGAAAGCATTCAATATATGGTATTAAAATAACAAGATTAAGACTTACTTGCCCAGAGGCTGAACCCGTGTCTCCTTGTTCCATGTTCAAGTTTCTTTTCCATATGCTCGGACATCTTCTGTAACAGTTTTCTATGCCAACAAAAACATACAAAGATGATTCGTTATTTTAGGTTACTTAATGATCTTCTGTCTACCAATGTGAGTTTTCCCTCTTCTAAATTGAGTTTGGTTTTGAGTGTAAAATTAGACCTTCCTTCATCATTTGGATCATCATATCACATTTCGCATAGGAGAGAAATGTACTTTCAAATGCCTTTTAAAGCATAATTGAAACTTGTTTTGAGTCCATCAGGCATGACACTTGTCTGGTAAGGTTTTTGCAAATAGCTCATTCAAGTTATCTACAACATAATCTCTCAGGTCAGATTCCTTTTTTTTTTTTTTTTTTGTCTTTTTTCCCATCAGATACTCCTGTAGTTATTCTTATTGCCTTGAAGTAGTAAAGTCAATTATCCCTTTAAACTCTCTGATATCCAAAGTTACTTCAAATTGTGTACAGTTAGACATATATAGACGTTTTAGATTGAGTTTTTCCATAGGATCTACTTCAAATTGTGTACAGTTAGACATATATAGACGTTTTAGATTGAGTTTTTCCATAGGATCTCGTTAGGGTAGATGCTTTAATTTTTCATTAGTCATAGTATAGAGAAATGTATTTTAATGGCTCCTGGTATTTAGCATAATGAAATTAAAGTAATAATGACAATAACAACTGCAACAGTATCCATGGCAGCAACAACAACAACAACAAAAATCTGGCCCTAAATTTGCCTTTTTAATTTTTTTCTGTGACTTCTGTACTCACTTAGAACATGTACTTAAGATTAGAATGTTGCATAAAAGAAGCCATGATCACATATGCTGAATTATATTCATTTCCAATGGATTAATATGTTGAAGATAGATAGGTAATTGTAACAACTATTAGTTTTGTCCTTTATCATTACAAGTTAGCCATCAAAACTTTCTTAAAATGATTAAGATTTTAATTTGCCATTTATAGCCAAGGGGAGTAGAGTGAGGAGGAAAAGCATTTTCCTCAGCACCTCATCTGTTGAATCAGTGTGACACTGAACATTCTCTACAATGCATCTCCAAAAATCCAAGCCAAACAAGTTTTCTTTTTCTTCTTCACTGTGTGGCCATTGAAAAAAGAAAAGAAAAGGATATGATTGCCTTTGTTCTCCCCATTTTGTCTTCTTATGGAGGAAAATTCTGAATCTATTTCATGAGCTCATTTTTATAGATTTAAAGGAATAATAAGATTAAGTATAGACAAAGGTATATGAGTCAACCAGTTAATGTGGGCTTGAAATGGGATGGATTTTACAACAGATAAAATTTTAAAGACAAAAACATCTTGCGCTATTGAGTCAGTGGGCACTTTCCAACATTTCACACTGATCTTTAGTATTTAATTTCTGTGTCATCAATTTTCTTTCACCACAGACCTTCCCTTTTCTGTTTGCAGTGTCTGTCTTTTCTTTTTTTTTTTGTCTGTGCAGACATTTGTTCTGTCTGTTTTAATATAATTGTGGCTGGAGAGAAATGAAAAATAGTTTGAGTAAGGGTTTCTTTTATTTAACAAAAATTGTTATTGAATTTCTATGCATATGCTTTAACAATAAATCTTAACAATAAAAGAGAAGAAAATGTGTTTTCTTTTCTGTGAACCCTTTCTTTACAAAGAAAGAAAGATATTTCTAAAATTTCCAGAATAGTTAAAACGTTACATGATAATAATGGGAACATTTGTTATTTGACTATTCTCATATTAGATTGTTCTTTTGATCTAAAAATGGTTATTGTGGTGAAATTTACTATTATAGCTTATTAAAACTACATGCTTACTGTGACAAAAAATAAATAGCATGCATGATGTGATGTTTAGATAGGCATATTGTTAAAAGATGACATTTACAATGTTATGTAGAATAAATAATAAAGGGAATGGGATAAAATAAGAAAAATAAGTATAGAGGTTTGGGAGATAAATGAGATATAGGTTGTCCAGCTCCTCTTTTCTACTCTCCTTTACCAGACCACCCTCCTCTAACTAATATTTTTAATTTTTATCTTAATATGAATGTCCCTTATTTACAGTCAAATATCTAAATAATGTAAAATACACCATATAAAATTAATCTCTGTCCCTCTGCAGACTTCCTCATGTATCCCACTCAGTCTTACATTAATCAAAGAATTGAAATGAAGACTTCTGTGTCTCACTCCATACTTTCACCCAATTATCCATGCTCATGAATTATAAGCATGAATTATTAATAATTAATAATTATGAATCATAAAGAAAATTTCCAAATTTCTATGTCAAGCTCACGTAATCTAATTTTATGCTATAATTTTCCATTTGGATAGCTAAAAGACACCACAAAACCGTAAGTCCATAATTTAACTCATGATCTTCACTCCCAAACCTAGACCCCTCCATGGCAGGATTCCCTCTCTCCATAAAACATATCACATAGGACTAACTGCCAGACATTATGTCTAATACAACTTTCTCTCCCTTACCCCTGTATCCAGTCAATTACCAGTTCTATTGACTTTATCTTCTAAATTTATCTCTAATTCTTATACTACTCTCCATCTGTGGTGTCATTAGCATCATGTTCACTCAAACTATTCTCATCTGATATTGGTTTCCTAAAATGTCTACCCACCTTTCTGTGATCTCTCTTTAATCCATGCTACACCTAACAGCTTGAAGGATCCTAAAATTTGAATCTGATGATGTCATTTTTTTGCATACAAATTTTTATTGTTGTATTAGTCAAGGTTCTCTAAGGAAATAGAAACAATAGCATGGATCTATATTTAACCATCTATATCTACCTACCTACCTACCTACCTAGAAAAAAGATATATATACAATAAATAATATATAAATCTATTAAATAAATATATAAATTAAATACATTTATTTAATATATAAATACATATTTTAAAATATTTAATATTTTAATAAAATTTAATTTTAATATTTAATATATAAATATAAATTTATGTATATCTTATATAGAAAATATTTTACAGTCAAATATCTAAATGATGTAAAATGTACCATATAAAATGAATCTCTGTCCCTTTGCAGACTTCCCCATGCATCCTACCCAGTCTTACATTAATCAAAAATTAAAATGAAGCCTTCATATATATATATATATACACACTATATATATATATACACAAGACATATATATATACAAGATCTATCTATCTATATATATATATACACACACCACACAAGATCTATATATACATATATATACAAGATATATATATATGTCTTGTAGTCTGCCATTAACCTGGAGAACCAGGAAAACTGGAAGTGTAATTCAGTCTGAGTCCAAAGGCCTGAGAATGAGGGGAGCCAATGTCCAGGGGCGGGAGAAGATGGATGTCCCAGTTCAGTAAAGAGAGAGCAAATGTTCCCTCCCTCCACCTTTTTGTTCTGTTTGGGCACTTACTTAGATTGGATGGTGCCCACTCACACTGGTTAAAGTGATCTTCTTTACCCAGTCTACTGATTCAAAGGGGAATCTTCTCTGAAATACCCTGAGAGACACATCCAGGAATAGTGTTTTACTGGCTATCTAGGTATCTCTTAGCCCAGTCAAATTAGTACATAAAATTAACCATCACAATTGCTCTTAGCATGAATACAAAAATGTTTCAAACAACTTAAAAAGATGCAAGATCTGGTGTATTTATAATTCTTCAATCTTGTTTGCACAACTCTCCACAAAGTGAAATGTGTTTGTCTGTTTTGAGACAGGGTCTCCCTCTGTCACCCAGGCTGGAGTGCAGGCTGGTGTGGCATGATTATGGCTCACAGTAATTTCGCCTTCCAGACTCAAGTGATTCTTCCACCTCAGCTTCCTGAGTAGCTCGGACTACAGATGAGTGCCACCAAGCTCAGATAATTTTTAAATTTTTTTGTAGAGATGAAGTCTCACTATATTGCCCAGACTGGTCTTGAATAAAATGTTTTAAAATCTCTTAAGAAATAGGTGAGTTTATGTTAAGTGCTTAGAATAGTGTAAAATACTTAGTATCATGTAAATATTAGTTATTATTATTTAGTTTTTCTTGTAACTGTTTCTTTAACAATGAGCAGAGTACCTGGGACATAGTAGATGAATAACAAATTTTAATTTATACTACTAATAAAGGAGGATTGGTCTATGATTACAATAGTAAAAAAAATTAAAGAAAGGATGGATAAAATTTTTTCTTGAAAAAATCTGGAAAGACTTTGTGAATGAAATGTATGAATCACAAAGAAGGGTTTTAAGTGTTCTTGAATAGAAAGTTTGGCATTGGTCTTTGACTGAGATGATACATTCGCCTGGCATGGTGGTTCACACCTGTAATCCCAGCACTTTGGGAGGCCAAGGTGGGCGGATCACCTGAGGTCAGGAGTTTGAGACCAGCCTGGCCAACAAGGTGAAACCCCGTCTCAACTAAAAATGCAAAAATTAGCCTGGTGTGGTGGCGCACATCTGTAGTCCCAGCAGGCAGGAGAATCACTTGAACCTGAAAAGAGGAGGTTGCAGTGAGCCAAGATGGCGCCAATGCACTCCAGCATGAGTGACAGAGAGACTCTCAAAAGAAAAAAAGAAAATAAAAAAAGATGATACATTTAGAGGGTAACTTTGGTGTAGGGGAAAATAGCAGAGATGAGCTTGATTTGGAACTTGATGATTCTGAAATGATGATGAGGATTCCAAATGGAAATGCATGGCTGGCTTCTGAAGCTGTGGGATGTGAGGTGGTGAGAGAAAACTCAAGATTGGTGGTCGAGAGCATAGAGGTTGAATTGAAGTCATAGGAATTTGTGCTGAGGTAGAAATGCCTAAGTGACTGCAGAGACCCTTGCCTCCTTTGTTAAATGGTAATAGAATGGGAGCTGGGCACATGGAGGTGTAGCTAGACTCCATTTTCCAGCCTTTCTTCAGTTTACCATTCTACTGGCAAAACCTTTTTCATGTGGCCTTTCCATGTTCTCTCTTCTATCCTGCTGACAGTTCTGGCTGTCAGTCCAGCCTAGGCCCTACATCAAAGCCCTGGGGATTGCAGAGCTACGAAATAAAACGAACACAGATTCATGGTTAAGGTACCACCTGAAAATCTTCCACGCTTCTCATGGACTTCTGCATAAGAAAGATAAATAAATCCTATCATTTTTTTTAAGTTACTACATTTGGAATCTGTTTGTTAGTAGATTTGTCTTTCCTATTAACCAATGGGAAGTATGTATTTTTAAAAATGTGTTTCCTGGCCCTAAGGTTTACTGGTGCTGTGACCTGAGATAAGTGACATAATGTCTTTGAATATATTTCCTGTAAATTGGAGCAGCGATAACTGTCAGGGTTGTTTAGAGATAACATATGTGCATTACTGAAACCTGTGCCTGGCCTAGAATAGATGAGCCCTAAATTGTAGCAGTTATTATTATTGTTATCCTTCCATTTCTATATTTTCTCTTGCTTCTTGAAGGAAATGTAAACTATATACGTGGTGACATGTGCTAATGATAAACTTGCACACAAGTCTTTTTGATCATTACATGGCTTGCCATTTACATTTTGTCTTAGTCTGTTCAGGCTGCTGTAACGGAATGCCACAGACTAGGTGGCTTATAAACAACATAAATGTATTTCTGACAGTTCTGGAAGCAGGGAAGTCTAAGATCCAGATGCTGGCAGATTTGGTGTTTGGTGAGAATCCATTTTTTGGTTCATAGCTTTCTAGCTGTGTCCTCAAATGGCAGAAAGGGCAACAAAGGCAACTCTGGGGTTTCTTTTATGAGGGCACTAATCTCATTCATGAAGTCTCCACCTCCTAATACTATCACATTGGATATTAAGTATCAACACGTGAATTTTGGGGAGACACAAGCATTCTGCATATATATCACTTTTCAGTCAATGTTTGCCAAAGAAGCAGGATATTTAGGAGAAAAAAATATTTATGTAATATGGAAAGTTGGTTTTCCTCCTGAATTCAATATCGTCATCACATTTTACACTAGAGATGAGCTTTTACTTAAAAACATTAATATATTACATGTTACATTTAGAATGTATTTTAGCTAATATATTAGAAAAAATACATATTATAAACAAGTAGCTTGCCTTTGCAAACTAATGAAGCTGAAATTCAGCATAGTCCATTTTCTTGTGGTTGTTTTTATCACAATAACTTAATTTTCACATGTATAAATTGCATTGTGAATAATCATTTTTATGTAACTGCAATAAAAATGGGTAGCAGTAATTGTTTATGACTTGAACTTAATGTATTTTATATTAAATTGTATTTGGGAAATTATTGAGGAAGTTTCTTAATTCATCCTTTAGTTAAATGAAGGGCATATTTTATTTTAATATATTTGAAGTATTCATATACATTTATTGAAATAGAGAGAAGACATTAATAAGATTTTTTTTTCCTCTTGGTACTAACCCCTGCTTTTTTTTTCCCCAGAAAAACAAAGATATATTTCCTCCTGACTAAAGTAGCACCATGTTAAAGGATGTAGCAATCATTACAGATATTTCTAAAGAATTCTCCTATGTGGATGGAAAATAATTTAGAAATGTTCAAGGTTAGCTTTACAATTGAATACAATCTCTCTATAATGAGTGGTACTTTCTTTCTTGACCATTACCACTCAGACTGCTATGGATGAGGTAGTACCTTGGTTTTTGTTTAGCTTAAGTTTTGATTAAAATGCTTATGATTATGAAAAACAATTCCAAGATGAGTTTATACTTTCATGCCATTCCCAGTGGAATCTATTTACATATCTGTGACGAACGCAGTACAAAGCTTCTACTCCAACCAGAGAATCACACTCATCCTCAAAAGATTGAAGAGCAGACCTCAACATGAAAAGCACGAAAAACGTTAATAAACAATGTGTCGAACATGTGCCAGTGTTGGTAGAAATGCAGGCTGAATTTAATACAATTCCCCTGGAGTTATCAAAGATAGGAGCCAATGTATGGTAAGATTTTCTAAGTTTTAGTGATGTTTGTAAACTTCAGGCAATATTGAAAAGATAATGTATTTTAAAAGTGGCTATGGTGGCTGGGCTTGGTGGCTCATGCTTGTAATCCCAGCCCTTTGGGAGGCCGAGGTGGGCAGATCACGAGGTCAGGAGATCGAGACCATCCTGACCAACATGGTGAAACCCCGTCTCTACTAAAAATACAAAAATTATCTGGCTGTGGCAGCCCGTGCCTGTAATCCCAGCTATTCGGGAGGCTGAGGCAGGAGAATCGCTTGAACCCAGGAGGCAGAGGTTGCGGTGAGCCGAGATCACGCCACTGCACTCCAGCCTGGTGACAGAGCTAGACTCCATCTTACAAAAAAAAAAAAAAAAAAAAAAAACTGGCTATGGTGATAATAATCACAGTCATTTGAATCATTACTAAGTGTAAAGTGGTATTCGGAGAGTTTTAAATGCATTATCCCATTTAATACTCACAATAAAGCTTTGAGATCTGTAATGATATTGCCCATATTTCATAGATGAAAAAGCTAAGGCTGAGCAGTTACATGACTTACAAAATGTCCAGGCAGCTGACACTGCCAAGAATCCACACAGATCTGTCTGATACCAACAACCATTCACTGCAATGCCTAACATGAATTCATGAACTGCCTGTTCTGTGTGTGT
This sequence comes from Pan paniscus, assembly GCF_029289425.2. NCBI lineage: Eukaryota > Metazoa > Chordata > Mammalia > Primates > Hominidae > Pan > Pan paniscus. Next base: position 23,371,270 of record NC_073271.2, read on the forward strand.
GTGTGTCTGTGTGTCTGGTGTGTACATGCATCTGCACCCACTTTAAAGATACTACCCAGGGTATTGATTTACCGGGAGCATGATCTGGGCTGAGCCAGTATAATTTCTTTTTTGGTTTGTGCATACCCAGATTTGATGTTTTTGGAGATTGTGTCTGAGCATTTTTCTGAAGCCACAGTGCATTAAAAGATTAAACATCCATGAAGCCCAAAAGAAATCTGGAGCAAATTACAAACAAAACACCTACTACCAGCTTCTTCCAGGAGCTACCCACAAATTACCCACAAATGCACTCTCCCTCAGCTTTCATGGAGTTTGTTCCATTTTTAATACATTAGAGAGAAGTTAGTACAGGAAGAATAAGTTATGAACATCAAAAATAATCCTAGTGAGAATTTTAGCTTTGTAATGTTGGTGTGTTAGGGATCTAGCTTCTTGTGCCTAAAAATAATTGATATTTTCATATTTTGTACTTTCCATCCTGGGGAGCAATAGACATAAATGTAACAAATACAATAATAACAGCTAATGTTTAGTAAGTGCTCTTAATTTTTTACATGGATGAATGCTTTTAATCCTGAAAGCAACCCTATGAGGTATATATTATTACTATTATCCCCTTTTTAAAGAAGGGACACATGAGGCCACACATGGCTAATTAATTTGCCTAAGCCACCATAGCTCATAAGTAGCAGAACTGGCCTCTGAATGTAGACAAATTGGATCCATGAGTGTGGGAACTATGCTATGCTCATTATTTTGAGTGGCTTATTGGAGAGTTTACTAAAACGGTCATATAGAAAGACTAATGAGTGAAAGAAAGAAACAGTTATCAATATCAGAACTAAAAAGAGTTTATCAATATCAGAACTAAAAAGAGTTTACCAATATCAGGAATAAAAGGAACTCACAAATACTAAAAGAGCATTAAGAAAATATTATCAACCACTTTACTTCAATAGACTTGACAACTACATAAAAACAATAAATTCTTCAAAAACAAACGTACCATGAAAAACAATGGAAGAAATTATTTAAATGCCGCTATGTATTAATTAAATTGATTCTGTTGTTAAAACTTTTCCCATAAACTCCAGGTCTAGAGAGCTTCACTGGTAAATTCTTCCCAATACTCAGAGGAGGGAATTACACCAATTTTAGAGATTATCTCTGATAACAAATAATGACGACAACAAAGACAATAACATTTCTCAACTCTCTTTTTTTTTTTTTTTGAGATAGAGTCTCTCTCTGTCATCAGGCTGGAGTGCAGTGGCACAATCTCGGCTCACTGCAATCTCTGCCTCCTGGGTTCAAGTGATACTCCTGCCTCAGCCTCCCAAGTAGCTGGGACTACAGGCGCCCACCACCACACCCAGCTAATTTTTGTATTTTTAGTAGAGACGGGGTTTCACCATGTTGGTCAGGATGGTCTCGATCTCCTGACCTGGTGATCTGCCCTCCTCGGCCCCCCAAAGCACTGGGATTACAGGCATGAGCCACCATGCCTGGCCACGTTTCTCAACTCTTGATGAGGACAGCATAACCTTGATATCAGCATAAAACAAGAACATTACAATATAGGGAAATTACAGATCAATTTCTCCAATGAACATAGATAAAAATATCTTAAGCACATTGCATCCAGCCACATTCAAAAATGGTAATATGTCAAGCAAGTATGTTTTAACATTTGAAAATTAGTTGTAATAATTCACTATGTTAACATAAAATTCACATGTTAACATAACAAGGGAGAAAATTCAACACACACTTATGATTAAAAAATCTTTACAAACTAGAAATAAAAGGGAAGTGATGAACAGTATCTACAGAAAACTTTGTAGCCAGCATTAACCTTATCATCCCTTATTGAAAACTTTCCACCTGAGATTGGAGAAGAAAGATTGACAATTTCTCATATCACTTTTCATCAACATTATACTAGAGAGAAACTATATAAAGATTGAAAATGAAGTAATAGTTTTAATTGATTGCAGACTATTATTGTGTACCTGGAAAATCTAAAGTAATTTCAAAACTATATTAGAATTAATGAGTAAATTTAGTAAAGTATCAGAATGTAATAATAATATACAACATTTCCATTTCTATAAACCAACACTGTACAGAAAATGAAAGAGAATATTAAATACATAGATGCAAATTTTAAAATGATGCCAAAGATTTCTACAATCAATGCTATACCATCTTATTTAAATAAACTTAAGAAATATATATTTCTAGATATATTTCTAAATATATCTAGAAATATACCACATCCATATATTTTATTGTAGATGCGAGACTCTGGAAAGTTGTCAATTATTACAAATCAATCTATAATTTTAATTCAATCCTAATCTAAACTTAATCAGCTGATTCTAAAATGTATATTAAATTGAAAAGATCAAATAATTGCCAAGAAACTCTGGAGAATTGATAACACCAATTATTAAGACCTGTTACAAATCTATAGTAAATAAGATTTGTGATATCGGGGAAAATGTCAGCAAATAGACCAATCACACAGAATAGAGAGTTCTAAAACAGAAGAATTATATGCACTTATCTAATGTATGACAAATTTTTTTTTTTTTTTTTTGAGACGGAGTCTCACTCTGTCGCCCAGGCTGGAGTGCAGTGGCGCCATGTCGGCTCACTGCAAGCTCTGCCCCCCCGGGTTCACGCCATTCTCCTGCCTCAGCCTCCCGAGTAGCTGGGACTACAGGTGCCCGCCACCACGCCCGGCTAATTTTGTTTTGTATTTTTAGTAGAGACGGGGTTTCACCGTATTAGCCAGGATGGTCTCGATCTCCTGACCTCATGATCTGCCCGCCTCAGCCTCCCAAAGTGCTGGGATTACAGGCGTGAGTCACCGCGCCCGGCCTTGAATATTTTAAAGATTTTTTTTTTTTAAAGAACATACGACATCTCATATGTGGCTCACAAAGCCTAGAATATTTACTAATTGGTAAATACAGAAAATGTTTGCTTATCTCTGTCCTACAGTGTAAAGATCATTACTATTAAAATCAGAAAACTTTGGTTAGTATTCTAGACCTGTCACTGACTCGCCTAGAAAACTTACAGACAATAGCTTGACTATATGTGGCAGTGACTGGGAGGCACACTAAACCAGAACTAAGTGTATCCCCTATTCAACTTCCTCTTGATGGATCTCAAGTATTCCTGCAATCACTTTGACAACATTCTATGCCAGGTGAAGTGTGACGAAGATTAAGTGAGAGTGAAAAGACATGGCCCTCTTAACCAACTACAGTAAAAGTAACTTACTTTTGTGAATCTTTTAAAAACATGTGGTTATGTGAACCCACTTCATGGTCATGTGAACCCGCTGCTGACCCTCTCCCGGGGCGCTGGAAAGGACCTACTCAAATGAGCACCCCGAAGCGTAAGTTTTATTTGCTTGCTGTTTCATGATCGACACATGGTCACACGTACACACACACAAACATTGCACAGGTATAAACAGTCGTTTTTGTGCTTACCTTTTTTTGCTGTAATGAAATGCAGACTAGGAAATTATTATCTACAATAAGTGAATAAAAGGCTATGGCCTTTAAATTAATTATTTTATTGAGTGATTCTTTACAATCAGTCTGTAATTTGAAGTTTATTTCTAGAGTGGAGAAGTGGAATGAGAAAAGAAAAAAGGAAAATTTCCTAAAGTATCAGCTAGGCCCTGGGTTTCAATACAACACTAGCTGTGGAACTAACTGGCTGTGTGCCCAGCAAAACAGAATAGGTGACTTTTAATGGCCTGAAGCTCTCTTGGAAGTGGCCATTAAGAGCAGTCAGTTTTGCAAGTCCCATTTGCCTGTGTTTCTAACACTCTTTGGAACCCAGCCCATCGGAACTCTGTAAAGTATGAACATGCTGTGGTTATAAAGAAATATGGCCAAAAGTGAATCAGCTCCACAAAGAGATTATTCTAAAAGCCCAGGAATGTCTTTTTCCCCTAATGAATAAGTCAGTGGAGCAGTTGATGTGAAAGTTAAGGTAAGGTAAGCCATTCAATAAAATATGTAATTCAAGAGGCATGTATTTCAATGCTACTTCTGTCACTATCAGCTTGGGGAAAGTTGGGCGAGTCACTTAACCTTTCTAAGCTTCAGTTTCTTTATTTTATATTTGTTATCACTAAGATCTTTCTGGCTATAAAATTCCATTTTTCATAATGTGGAATATCTGTTAACTGTCTTTACTCATAAAGGAAAATCAAATATTGTTATTCTCTACTTACAGTCCCTGTGTGCTGTTGAAAAGTGGAGTTTCAAGGTTAAAATAACAGGTGTCTTGCAGTTTTTTAACCATTGTGGTTAAATATGTAATTGGTAAAATGAAAATTAGTATCTATCACAATTCGTTGAAATAAAACGAAGAAAGTCAGTAAGCGTAGCTTAGTCTCTTCTGAAACCTTTTACTTTCTACATTCACATCAGTCCTACAGGACGGGTACTGCCCTTGAGGAGGAAGCTAGCAGTTTGGGGGGTAAATTAAATTATTGGCTATGGTATTAGCAATGCAATTAAGTCACTTCTTGTGATCTGCCTTTTATCAGTATTATATGAGATACTCCTACAACCCCACATGCATGTTGATTCGTGTGCCCTTTCAACTATTTCTCTACTTGATAGGAAAAACATAAAGGTAATTGATCAACCACTTAAAATCAAAATGAATATTCAGTTGTTAATTTTATTTTTTTTCTATTCAAGTCTTCAAAAGACATTAGGAAACATGCTCTATGGTTGGTACCAAATTTTGGAGAAATCTATTAAAAAATTCAAGAGAACAATATGAAACTTTACATTTAGCCTTTTTTCATTAACATAATATATACTTGACTACAGTCAGTTCTGTTACAATTGACTTTTTAATGTGAATGTGAACTTACATATTAAATTAGTATAAAAATGTTGTTCTTGTCACAGTTTTATGAGTTGTTGATAATTACACATGAAGCAGAATCAGCTATTGATGTTATTTCAAGTTAAGTTAAAAGTGAGGATAGGTTAGTGCAGTATTATTTTGTGATTTTTTTTCCTGCATATTCAGGAAAATGACCTTTCCCCTTATGTATAACAAATTGTTTTGGCAAGATTTAAGATATGATTGAAAATCTTAAAATGTGAATGAATTTGGTCTTAGAGAATACCTCTGGGGGTCTTAGAGAATACCTCTGATTTTCAGTAAGTTAAGTTTATTACTGCTATTTTTTGATAAACTCTCAATATAAACAAATGTCTATATTAAAAGAGAAAGCATCAAAATATATTTTATATACTTCTAAGTCTTTGCAAATCTGTGTAATATTTTTAGCAAGAACAGTTTCTGTGTAGCATGAAAACATAGCATGATGGCTTCCCTGTGTTATTTCCCATTTTGTCAGGGGAGTCAAGTAACTGCCAAGACCACATTGGTGGGCTTATGAAGGGTGATATCCCACACTCCCCACCCATAGTGAGTCATTCAATGGTGAGGTTCCTGAAGGGTGGAAAGAGTCTCAGAGTTCTGAGGCCTCTTGAAAGCAAACATACTTTGAAAGTGCAAGTCTGTTGTCCTACAGACGATCCTAAATTTGCAAGGATTCAGTGACATGTGGTTAAGACATCTTGAACTCATTATTGGAAAACTTGAAAAAAATTAGGATGGTTTCTGCCACACACTATTTTTTAAAAAAAATATGATTAAATACATGATTGCTTGTGTTTGTATAGACTTTTGCTTTTAGTCATTTTTAAGTAGTCTAAAAGAGAAAACATGTATTCTGTTTTACCATAGGGATGTAAAATTCCTAAGGGCTCTATACTCTATGAACTTTACATGCACTGAAATTCCATCTAGAGAAATGGCGTTTAGGGGAAACTGTCAAGTGCACAAATCCTTTGCCTTTTAGTTTTTTTCATTCTGTGTATTTCTGTGTGTGTGTAATTTCTGTATGTGTAATTTCTGTGTGTGTGTAATTTCTGCTATAAATTAGAAAGTGTGATAGTCTATATTTTTCCCATGAGTTGTTACCCTTAAGCAATAGCAGGAGAGAAATGAATTTATTTTAATTTCAAGCCATTTTAAGGTTTACTTCTCCATAGCATGGGGAAAAATGTATTAATTACTTTGGAGGATTCAGATACTTAATAGAGCAAAGGTTCATTTTGATTAAAATATATGAGAACTGGGGTAAGAAGAATTGTTCTTTTCAAATGTACACTCGGCATTTACCAAGATAGCTCATATTATGAAACATAAAATAAATCCCAATAAATTACAAGCATTCAAGTACTTTTATGTATTTAAATGTAATATGAACATATGATGTTAAAAGAAAATACATAATGTTCTCTAAACGCAGTGGCATTAAATAGAATTCAGTAGCAGAAAAATACCTGAAAATTCCTCAAATATTTAAAAACTAAATGATGTACTTAAGACATCAAAAGAAAAATTGGAAAATGTTTACAGTTGAATAAAAATGGAAATATAGTGTCTTAGTTTGCTTTGTGCTGCTGTAACAGAATACCTGAGACCTAGGTAATTTATAATTAACAGAAATGTATTGGTTTACCATCATGAAGGCTAGGAAATCCAATGTCAAGTTGTGGGCATCTTACCAGGGCCTTTTTGCTGTGCCATGACGTGGCAGAAGACAAGAGGGTGAGAGAGAGAGAGAGAGCACGGAAGGGAGTCCAAACTTACCTTTTTTATAAAAAAAATCAACTCCCATAATAATAAACCTACTCCTGCATGACAACATTAATTCATTTATGAGGAAAGTGACCTCAAGGACCAATCACCACTCAAAAATCACAATGGCAACCAAATTTTAGCATGAGTTTTGGAGGGAACAAACATCCAAACCATAGCACATAGGATATCTGAATGTGGGCAAAACAACTAAAGCAGTATTTAGGGACATTTTTGCCCTAATATAAATATTTATATTATTACATAACATAACATTCTTCACAGAGGTATAAAAAAATCTATTTTAACATTCACATGAACCAAAAAACAACCTGAATACTGAAGGCAATTCTAAGCAAAAAGAACAAAGCTGGAGGCATCAATCTAGTTAACTTCAAACTATGTTACAAGGCTATAGTAACCAAAACAGCATGGTACTGGTACAAAAACAGACACCTAGGCCCGGCACCATGGCTCATGCCTGTAATCCCAGCATTTTGGGAGGCTGAGGTGGGTGGATCACCTGAGGTCAGGAGTTCAAGTCCAGCCTGACCAACATGGTGAAACCCCATCTCTACTAAAAATACAAAAATTAGTCAGGCGTGGTAGCATGTGCCAGTAATCTCAGCTACTGGGGGAGCTGAGGTAGGAGAATCACTTGAATCCAGGAGGGGGAGGTTGCAGTGAGCCGAGATTGCACCATTGCACTCTAGCCTGGGAGATAGAGTGAGACTCTGTCTCAAAAAAAAAAAAAAAAAAAAAAAAAAAAAAAAGCAAAAAACAAAAGAACAAAAAACAAAACAAACAAACAAAAAAACAGACACTTAGACCAATGGAACAGAATAGAGTGTCCAGAAAGGCTGCATACCTACAACCATCTGACATTTGACAGAGCTGACAAAAACAAGCAATGGGGAAAGGACTCCCTATTGAATAAATGGTGCTAGGATAACTGGCTAGCCATATGCAGAAGGTAGAAACTAGAACCCTTCCATACACCATATACAATAATCAACTCAAGGTGGATTAAAGACTTGAATGTAAAACCCAAAACTATAAACACCCTGGAAGACAACCTAGTCAATACCATTCTTGTTTTGGAATGGGGAAAGATTTCATGACAAAGACACTGAAGCAATTGCAACAGAAGCAAAAATTGACAAATAAGATCTAATTAAGCTAAAGAGCTTCTGCGCAAAAAAAGAAACTATCAACACAGTAAACAGACAATATACAGGATGAGAGAAACTTTTTGTAAACTATGCATCTGACAAAGGTCTAATATCTATCATCTATAAGGAACTTAAATAACTTTACAAGAAAATAACAAACAACACCATTACAAAGTGGGCAAAGGACATGAACAGACGACTTTTCAAAAGAAGACATGTATGCAGCCAACAAGCATATGAAAAAAAGTTCAATATTACTGATCATTAGAGAAATGCAAATCAAAATCACAATGAGATACCATATCACACCACTCAGAATGGCTATTATTAAAAAGTCAAAAAATACCAGATGCTGGGACTGTTGCAGAGAAAAACGAATGCTTATACACTGTTGGTAGGAGTGTAAATTAGTTCAACCATTGTGGTAAGCAAGGTGATGATTCCTCAAAGAGCTAAAATCTGAACTACCATTTGACCCAGCAATCCCTTTACTGGGTATATAACCAAATGAATATAAATTGTTCTGTTATGAAGACACATGAACACGTATGTTCATGGCAACACTATTTACAATAGCAAAGACATGGAATCGGCCTAAATGCCCATCAATGGTACACTGGATAAAGAAAATATGATACATATACGCCATGGAATACTATGCAACTATAAAAAAAAAAGAACGAACTCATGTCCTTTGCAGGAACATGTATGGAGCTGGAGGCCATTATCCTTAGCAAACCAGTGCAGGAAGAGAAAACCAAATACCACATGTTCTGACTTAAATATAAGTGGGAGCTAAATGATGAGAACATGTAAACGCATAGAGGGGAACACACACTGTGGCATACCTGAGGGTGGAGGGTGGGAGAAGGGAGAGGATCAGGAAAAATAACTGATGGGTACTAGGCTTAATACCTGAGTGATGGAATATTCTGTTCAACAAACCCCTCTGACATAGGTTTGCCTATATAATAAACCTATTCATGTACTCCTGAACCTAAAAGTTTAAAAAAGATTATGTAGAAAACCCAAAGGAATCTATAAAAAGTCTACTAGAGCTAGAGTGATTTTAACAAGATTTCAATACACAAATTCAAATGTCTTTCTATATATTAATGACAATCAACAATAAAATTTTAAAACATTATTAAAGTATAATGAAAATATAAACTGTTTAGGGAGAAATGTAACAAGAATGTGAAGGACCTATACACTAAAAAGCTTCAATATGTTGTTGAGATTAACTGAAGAAGGTCTAAATAGATTTTTTTTCATGTCTCGGAAGACTTAATATGTGAAGATACCAATTCTTCCCCAAATGATCAACAGGTGAAGTGCAATCCCAATCAAAATCCCAGCAATTATTTTAAGGGGGAAATTGGCAATCTGATTCTAAAATTCATATGGAAAAAAACAATGGAGTTAGAATAACTAAAACAAGTCCGAAAAAGAAAAAGAAATGGAGGACTAATGCTACCTGATTTCAAGTCTTATAGTATAAATCTACATCAATAAAGGACAAGTTGGTATTGGGTTAAAGATAGATAAATACATCAGTGGAATAGAATATTGAATCCAGAATAAATCCACACATATATGGATAAAAATACCAGACAATTCAGTGGAGATGGTTTTGTTTTTACAACAAATGTTACTGGAACAAATTGATATATGTATTAGTCAGATATGGCTGCCATAACAAAGCACCACAAACAGGTGGTTTAAATAATGGAAATAAATTTCCTCAGAATTCTGGAGTATGGAAGCCCAAGATCAAGTTGCTGGGAGGATTCGTTTCTTCTGAGTATCTCTTTTTTTGGTGACAGATGACTATCTTTTACCAATGTCTTCACTTGGTTTTCCCTCTGTGTGTGCCTAGGTCCTATTCTCCAATTCCTATAAGGAAACCAGTCATATTGGATTAGGGCCCACTCTAATGGCCCCATTTTATTTGCATTATCTCTTTAAAGACACTATCTCCAGATGTAGCCACACTCTGAAGTACTTGGAATTAGGATTTATGGTGCAAGAATCTGCGAGAGAGCACAATTCAGCCCATGACAATACCCATATGTAAACAAATCTGCACACAAATCCTTGCATGCATATCTTTACAGCAGCATTATTCATAATTGCCAAAAACCGGAAAGGACCCAAATGCCCCTGAACTGGTGAATGGATAGACAGTATTTGTTGTAATCATACAATGGAATACTAGTCAGCCATAAGAAGCAATAAACTCATACACGCTGTGTTGTGGCTGACCCTCGAAAACATTATGCCCAATGAAAGAAGCCAGGCACAAGAGATCACATATTTTACGATTCCATTTACACTAAATGTCCATACAAACAAATTTATACAACAGAAACTAGATTATTGGTTGCCTGAGGCTGAGGGTTGGAGCGGTAATTAATTGTAAATACAGATGAGGAATATTATTGATATGAGAGATGAAAATGTTATAAAACTAATTTATGGTGATAGTTGCATCACTTGGTAACATTCTTAAAAATCATTGAAATGCCACCTTAAATGGGTGAATTTTATGCTATGTAAAAGATACCTCACTAAAATTGTTTAAAATGCATCAATTCAAATTGGATCTTAGATCTAAAGGTAAAGCCTAATGCTATAAAACCTCTAAAAGAAAACAAAAACAGAGGCTTTTGTGATCTTGGGTTAGGCATATATTTCTTGGATACAAAATCAAAGAGATGATTCAAAAAATGAATTTTGAAAAACTGAACTTCAAATAAAAATTAAAATCGTCTGTCCTTTGCAGAAACTCTTAAGACAATGAAAAGACAATCTATAGAAGAAAATATTTGCAAGGAATATATCTTATAAAGGACTGATTCCAGAAAATAAAGCACAGTTAAAATGTAATATTAAGAAAATTACCAGCCAGGGGTGCTTGCATGCTTTCTTTTTTCTTTCTTTTTTTTTTTCGAGGCAAGATCTCACCCTGTTGCCCAGACCGGAGTGCAGTGGCGCCATCTCGGCTCACCGCAACCTCCGCCTCCCAGGCTCAAGCGATTCTCCAGCTTCAGTCACTGGAGTAGCTTGGATTACAGGTGCGCGCCACTACCGCCTGGCTAATTTTTGTAGTTTTAGTAGAGACGGTGTTTCACCATGTTGGCCAGGCTGATCTCAAACTCCTGACCTCAAATGATCCACCTTCCTCGGCCTCCTAAAGTGCTGGGATTACAGGCGTGAGCCACCACACCCAGCCTGTATGCTTTCTTATTTGTATCCTTTCTAATATTCTTTGGGTCTCTAGGGTTTTTAGAACATTTACAATTACTACCCCTAAGGTATTCTGTAACTATTCTTTTGAAGAAAGGAATTAAAGACTAAATAAAAAATTGTTAATCTGTGCTTCCAAATTGGTTGTTGAGGTTTGAAGAAGCTAGCATCAGGGAGTGATAGCGGATCTAAGGATTCTTGGAGTTGTGGGAGGACTTTGCTAGAATCCTACAGGGAAGAATTTACGAGGATATTAGGACAGTTTAGCAAGTGCAGATAAATGCAACAAACATGGGGCCAAAATATGTATATACATCGGTCATGCTTGGTCGCTAAGTAGATAGCTGGCATCAAAAAGATGTCGCCTAAAGAAATGAGAGTTTCTGTTTTTCTTTCTCCTCTCCTTTCCTTTCTTTTTCCCTCCTCTCTCCCTTCTTTCTTTATTCTTCTTTTTTTCTTGAGTGAAATATCATTTTTCTTTGTTTTTCTTGAGTGAAATATACACTACTTAAAGCAAAATAGCACATTTTGTTACATGCTAGAAAAGCATAGGAGATTAAACTTATTCTCAAAGAGTAATTATTATTATTTTTTTTTTTTGAGAAAGAGTCTCTCCGCCTCCCAGGTTCAAGGGATTCTCCCACCTCAGCCTCCCGAGTAGCTGGGATTACAGGCGCATGCCACGACACCAAGCTAATTTTTGTATTTTTAGAAGAAATGGTCACCGCGTTGGCCAGACTGGTCTCGAACCCCTGACCTCAAGTGATCTGCCTGCCTCGGCCTCCCAAAGTGCTGGGATTACAGGCATGAGCCACTGTAATTTATTTCTTTATTCAACATGTAAAACATTCTTTTAAATACATCTCATGGAAACATTTGAATTCCTCCAGTTACAGGTATATTTACTGCATCTCTACTCTCTTTTGATAGTACTCTGAAGTACTTGGAGTTAGGATTTATGGTGCAAGAATTTGCAAGAAACCACAATTCAGCCCATGACAATATCCAGATGTAAACAAATGAACTTCAATATGTACCTCAACATATGTCCATGCATCTATATTGCAAATCTTTTCATGCAGATCTATGAAAAGTCTACTAGAGCTATAATGGCCTTTAGTTATATCTGCATGCAAATTTTTGCATTGAGATCTTCACAGCAGCATTATTCATAATTGTATTAAAAAGATTGCATTAGAAAGAATTGCGTTTTCTATTTATACAGTTGCTGATTTCTTATTTCTTTGATAAACAGGAGTTGAATTTTATACAAATCAGGGCTTTTTTTGTGTAAGATATTGAGGAAATCACTGTGAATTCAAAACGGTTCATGTTCTTAAGGAGCTGGATAGTTATTAGGCAGGCAGATACTTAGATAACTACCAGTAATAAAGATTTGCAGTAGCTAGTTATTGGAACACAGAAGAGAAAGTAGCTAACTTTATCTTGGGTAGGTGATATAGTTTGGATATTGTCCCTGCCTGCCTCCTGTTGAATTATAATCCCCAGCACTAGAGGTGGGGCCTGGTGGAAGGTATTTGGGTCTTGGGGGTGGAGCCCTCATGGCATATTGCTATCTTCATGATAGTGAGTTCTGCTGAGATCTGGTCAGTTAAAAAGGTTCCATTTGACCCAGCAATTCCATTACTGGGTATATACTCAAAGGATTATAAATCATTCTCTATAAAGACACATGCACACGTATGTTTATTGCAGCACTATTCACAATAGCAAAGACTTGGAACCAACCCAAATGCTCATCAATGATGGACTGGATAAAGAAAATGTGGCACATATACACTATGGAATACTATGCAGCCATAAAAAAGAATGGGTTCATGTCCTTTGCAGGGATATGGATGATGCTGGAAACCATCATCCTCAGCAAACTAACACAGGAACAGAAAACCAAACACCGCATGTTCTCACTCATAAGTGGGAGTTGAACCATAAGAATACATGGACATAGGGAGGGGAACATCACACACTGGAACCTGTTGGGGGGTGTGGGGCAAGGGGAGGGAGAGCATTAGGACAAATAGCTGATGCATGTGGGGCTTGAAACCTAGATGACGGGTTGATAGGTGCAGCAAACCGCCATGGCCCATGTATACCTATGTAACAAACCTGCACATTCTGCACATGTATCCCAGAACTTAAAGTAAAAGGTAAAAAAAAGAACGTGACACCTTCCTCTCCATGACTGTCTTTCATGCTCCTGCTTTTGCCATGTGATGTGCCTGCTCCCCTTTGCCTTTCACCATGATTTTAAGCTTCTTGAATCCCTCACCAGAAGCTGAGCAAATGTCAGTGCCATCCTTGTGCAACTTGCAGAACCATGAGTCAATTAAATCTCTTTTCTTTATATATTACCCACTCTCAGGTATTTTTCGTTGTTGTTTAATAAGGAAAGGATTTCACTAATTTTTGAAGCAAATAAGATTTGTGAGTTTCAAAGAAAAGGCTAACCTTCCTATACTAAATGTTTATGTCTAATGTTCCTCAATTGCAAATGCAAGTTTTGACCATTATGCAAAACAAAGTCCTGGAATTTACAACATTTTCTTGATGGTATTAACTCTTTTTTCTCTGGCATGCTGTTGATAATAGATTAGATTCAAAAGATTGGCCGTATTGTTCCCAGTGTCTGGCAGTATGGAATGGTTCAGGAGCTCTAAGGTAAAACCTATAAGTGAAAAATCAATGAAATTTTCATTCTACAGATCAATAGTTTAAAATGGTACACAGGTACTCATATTTGGCAACTTTCTTCTTTATAGCAATGTAAGAATGCCTAGTAGAGTAGGGATTAGGAGAACTGGTCTTGCTTGGAAAGGTTTGAGGAGGAGAAAGTGGTTAAACAGAAAATTGAGTAATATTTTACTATATAAATGAGAGTTGAAGGAGGGCAACCAGGAGGAAAAAAAAGCATTACGAAAAACAAGGGATGATAGAGAATGAGATGTTTCAGGGACAGTTAGTAACTCAATGTGAGGAGTGTGCAGGGTATTCGATGGAAGAGTGGTGCTTAATGGAGCCCCCAAAGCAGACAGAAAATAGAACAGAAATGGCCCTGCATGCCATGCTAAAGGATTTGGAATTGATCTTGTATTCACTGGAGAGCCGCAGGAGAAGTATAATAAAGGGAACAAAAGTGGACTTCAGAATGTAGTCTGTGTGGCATGAGAAGATAAATTCAGAGCACTTCCAGAAAGAAAGCAGAAAACCCTATACTACGGCTATTTTATTAATGCAGGGAAAAATTATGGTGTCCTGGCATAAGATAGCAGCAGTTGAGAATGAAGAGGAGGGGCTGGATTTGAGATATATTAAGAACATTGAATCAATAGGTTGGAATGGTTGAGCAGTGGGGGATTGAGGAATTGGTGAAGAACGTAAACGAGTCAAGGATGACTCATGGATTCCTAATTTATAAAAAATAAATATAATGGAGACAAATAAAATATAAACATTCATTTGGTTTGTGTCATTTTACTGAAGAATCCTTGTTTTTAGCATACTTTTTGTATCATAGATATTCATTACCTTGATTGAAAATCGAAAGCAGAAGAAATGCATAAAACATTCACAACAAAGTTGCAAGAAAATTGCTTTGAAGATACAGTTTCCTGTTATATTGATTACTTTGTCCTAGGCTAGTGTCCTTCTTTATCTAAATTCTGAAATATTAGCTATTTTTTTATCTGACTTACATTATACATCGTATTATGATGCATACATAAAACTTTAACTTTGGGAGTTTGAAATACACTGGACCATAAGTTACATGAGTTCAGGGCTGTTTACCTCTATATTCCCAGCATTTAGCACAGGGTTTTACACATAGTAAACACTCATTCTTGTTAAATGAATGAATGAACAAATGAATGAATGAATGAAAGAATTGTTCAAAAAATACCAATCAGCTGCTCAATTTGTCCAGAATCATTAAATAGCAAATTTCTTTCTGATAATAATGGCAGAAATATTTCAGTTCAATCAGGTTGACAATCATATTTGAGTTTCTGGTACCAATATACTACTCTCTGATATGCAATATAAATAATATCTGTAACCTAGTGTTCATTATCCATGAAGTATAAATAATCTTTTCAAAATTGTTTGGAAATGAACCAGTGGATATGCATTCAGAATTACTTTAGTTAAAACTCAAGACATATTAAATGTACATAGTACGTTCATGTCCTTCTTTATTTTGTCCTGTCCCCCCTTTGGTTGTTGCCTGGCTGGTTCCCAAAGCAATTCCGAATTCCAGCATGCAGAATTTTATGTGAAACTCACCTAAGACAAAGGATGTTTTATTTTTTCAATGACCACTTTCTTTCATGGCTTGGCACATAAAAGATGTAGACTTTCTCACTCTATTTCTGAATAATGGATTTTAAAACCATATTAGACATCTCCAACATAATATAAACTGAGGGAGTACATGGTAGAATATCTTAGGAATGTCCTGCCAGTAAACACAAGTAATTAATCAACCCACACATTTTTTTTTGTTAGCCTAATTTACTCCCATGAGATACAGCAGTAGTAAAATTCATTCATCCAACATTCTTTAATACTTGCCAGATAAGAAGGGCTACTTGCCCCCACTTCAGTGACAGGTTAATAGTTCTATTTTGGAAATGTTTGTCTAAATCCAAGAACTCAGGCTCAGTGCCGTTTATTTATTTGGGAGATTGTTGGCAGAAAAGTACTATACCCTTACCTGGCAGGAGTAGTGAGGGTGAGGATTTTGCCTTCATTTTCATTTGTGCTTAATTCAATCTGATAGAAAATAGCTGCAGAGCACAAGTGAGAAGGAATATATACAGAATTTTCAAGGAAGAAAAATAAAATTGGTGTTAAAATTAACTTCACTTCAACATCTAAAGTGAAGTCTCATTATCCTGTGTACCTCAAGGACATATTCTCCAAACTTCTCAGCTATTTCTGAGGGGCTCTCCACTTATATTTCAACTTCCTTCTTTGTAGCCCCAGATATAGGCTTATACCTCCTGGCTTGACTGCTTCTCTGATGCTATGAACTCTACATTCAAGTTTCAAGCCAATAGAGCTCCAAACATACGATTTCTCTGTATCACATTCACAATGTTCTCTAGGCTTAAAGGGAGAAGAGTGACCTCCACCCCTCCTGCACTGGAGTATATTTCTCTCTCTTAAGACAACCCTCAATCTACCTCCTATTTAGTGATGTTTCCACATTTACTGTGCATTTCAGGTAACAGCAGCCACAGGTGGTTACATCTATCCTTGCTTTGTACTGTCTAGCTCAACTACCACCACACCTAACTGTACCATGCCATTCTACTCCAGTGGCCAGATGCCAGATGGGCACTAAGGTGTCTGGCACCATCCACAGACTGACTAGTATATGCCATAGCCTAGTGCAAGTGCAAGAGGCCAACTCAATCAGTCTGCCTTTGAATGCTAGATCTGGACACCAGAAAATCTGGACACCAAAAATCAAGATGTCCACATAAGTCATACTTTCAGGCTGCCCTGATTATTTCTCAAGTACCTCATAGGATAGACAAAAGCTAAAATGTAAAAGGCCTAGCTATTTTAAAAAAATTTTTAAATAGCTCTGAACCCGAGAATGCTTTAAGTTCACAGTAATATAGATGAAAGCTAAAATGTCAAAGGTACAGCTATAATAACGTAAAAGACAAGTACCTTTGTGAATCAGAAATAATCTAGAAAGAGTTTTAGAAAATATATAAATCTATGGTCATTCTTGGATCTGGCTGGAGAAGCAGGCAGAACCAGCTAAATGATAACATTGACTTTTTGATATGCCATTCTGCATACCGGTCTCACATTCAGGCTGGTAACAGGACGGGTGCAGTTGTTCCTGCCATCGCATCTCATATTCACATAGGACCATATTAAGAATATAAAAAAACTAGAGGAGCACCTAGGTCTCCTTCGTAAGAAAATCTTTCTGGAATGCCTCCACGTAGACTTCCCTATATATCCTATTGGCCAGAATTTTGTTCTATATCCATTCTTTACCTGATCACTGTGAAGGCAGAAGGAATTGCCATAACTGGAAGAAAAAAACAACCTGTGGAATAGAATGGGAAGAATCCAGCAAAAATGCCCACCATGATCCATCTTTTGCTCATACATTATGTTAAAAATGCTGATGTCAAAATTAAACACACTCAGTCCTTCTTCAAATAGAAACAACTCAAAGTTTCATCCTTGGTCAAATTCAGTATTTTGCATGATGTGTAATCCTCATCACATCTCTGCTCAGTTTTTCATGTTCTATATCAGAGGTCAGCAAAATATGGCCCTATAGCCAAATCTGGCCTGCTGCCTGTTTTTGTGTGGCCCACAAACTAATGTGTGTGTGTGTATGTGTGTTTACAATTGTTAATGTTTACATTTAAAACAAGAATAAATCATATTCTTTGTTTTTCCTTTTGTCCTGGAAATTCTAAAATATTTACCATATGGTCCTTTGCAGAAAATGTTTGCCAACTCCTGTTCAATGGGACTTTGAATGAAAAGACAAGTTTTCCACCCCAATATAACCAATATACAACGATACATCATTTTAAAAATGTAATTCTAAAAAGGGATTGTTGGGTGACACTCTTACATGAATTTTGTCCTAATATTGGTCTTTGTGAGGGTGGTGGCCAATGCTCCTTGGAATGTCCTGCCTATTCTTCTTTTTTCCTAATGTGGCCTTACGTAAACTGAGGTCATGGAAGCATGAAATCCAAAATTTTCTAACATGGCTTCCAAGGGTGGATCTTATTTGTTTCAGTAGAACAAAACTTGCTATTCTGATGGTCTCTCCACTTTTCCTTCTGCCTCTGAGCAAGATGAAGAAGAAAAGATGAAGCTGTTTTCCAGAGACCAGCACTTCATCCCTGAGAAAATGTCAAGATTATAGGCATGCTCTATAGAAGATAATGAGTTAATACCGGTAATTTGTTTACTCATATTTGAAACTCAGTTTCCCTATTTGAACAATGGAAATTATAATATCTTCTTCTCAAGTTTATGTATTTGATCTTTCATAAATACAGAAGAAATGTACCTGTTTTTTCTTGTTATCCTCCGTGATTTGCTTTTTCATAAATATAGGAGAAATGTCCCTATTTTTTCTTTAGTTATCCCCCATGAGAAGCTTGACAAACATCTGCACCACCCAGTGATCTATATTAAGGTAGTCTGATTCTAAAAATTCACAATTTGAGAAAAATATTGCCGCCTTCCAATTTCTCTCTGTCCATATTCACTGAGTTGGTAGAAAACCTATTATTTTAAAGTATATCATGAGATTGAATTATTCTCAGTCACTTCTAAGACAAGTTTAATCTGCCATGGCTAGAAATGTCATCTTTGTTTCATTATTGTTACCTGAGAGTATTTATACATAAGGTAACAATAAGTACCTGAAAGATATGTAATTTCGTTATAAGTACCTGAGAGATATGAATAGCTAGATCACTAATACTTTTCAGTCATATAATTTTAGAATATTTTAAAAGGGCAAACACATATAGGGCACTTTCACATATGTTCCTTATTTTGAGTCTTGAAGGAGCTTTTACTGATATCTGTGGTATGTTTTTAAGTCATCTGCATGAATAGTTAGTACAGCAGCTTTAAGTCAGATAATTTCTTATAGTCAGAAAACAAAAAACAAACTTGCTGCAAACACAGGAATTTTAATGATAAGAGAAAAAAATATTTTTTAAAGCCTTTCTCTGACAAATCCAGAAAACATAATCTTCAAGTATCATGGATTTCTTTGAAAATATAATTACGGTAGAGCTTGTCATTTGCTGCTTTTCTAATAATTTCAACAAATTTATTTTCTATTTCATATAATTATAATTATCTCATTTTTAGTCTTGTTACAGAAATTAATTTACCTATTATATTTGATTTATATGAATTGTACATGGGAAGAAACCATCACAGAATCATAAAACTGGGGAGAGATGCTAATCTAATCCACAAAGTCTCCTATAATTTGAATGTGGTTGGACACTTCTAATTAAGCGTTGGATTGACATTCATTTTTCTCTGATTTCTATTTTCTATTTATTAATTATAATGACAATTTTCACCTTTGAAAAATGAATACTGTTAATCATATTTAGTAAAACTTCTAAAATAGAACAATGTTTGCTTTCTTGGAATTACTGCCACTTGTAACTTTTTTGTTGTATTAGACCTGTGGTGGATAATCTATTTAGGATTTTTACACTACCATATGTGAAACTGATCTTCCTTATTTTGAAGAATGGCTAAATCAGGGGAGTATTTGATTGGGGTTCCCAGAAACCAACAAGATGGGGATTCACATTCAAATGCTTCCAGGAGAATCAAGTAAGGAAGTTAAGAAAGAGAAAGAGAGGAAACAAAGGTGAGGTATTTTTTTGTTTGTTTTGTTTCTTTGTTTTTGTCAAATTCCCATTCTCAGCCCAATTCCACCAAGAGCTCTGAGTGTAAGTCACAATGCGGAGTATATTACTTATAAGAGCAAGGGAGCTAGCTTGCCTTCCAGGGCCAGTCGGCTATTGGCCAAGGGGCTGCCTAGGAAGAACTGAGCGCAGGTAATCTTCCAGGCATTTCTGATCCTAATAGATCTAGTAGCCCAGGAGAAGTCCTCTGAAGAATGTGGCAGAAGCCGGCTGTTAGAGGCAAACCACACAGAAGCTGGTAAATGTATCTCAGGGGATGTGGGTGGAATACCAGTGGTGTCCAATGAAGGGATAAATTCCAGAAGAGAAGGCTACACATATTTTTAGATTGACCAGTTTAAAGCATGCATTAAATCACAAGAATTAAATTTGGCCCAGGGCAAGTAAATTTGATCACTAATTATCTTGAGTCCACTTTCTGAAGTTAATCCTTAAGATTACATGTATTATCTCCGCATTTAGCCAAATCAAATTTCCCCCACCCCCAGAGTATATGTTAATAGAATTTTTCCAGGAAATACCAAACATAAAAGAGATGCCAAATTAAGAGTGTGCAAAGCTATGGGTTTCACATGTGAAAAAGAGACTTTGAGAAATAATTTAAAAATATTGATTACCTTGGATTTTTTTTTCAGTTTGTACATTATTAGCTCAAATATCTTAGCAGTTGGTGAAGCATGGAATTTTTATGATGTCTTCCAGAAGGAACTAAATGTATTTAAGTACAGGCATTCTTTTTTTTATATATATATATACTTTAAGTTTTGGGATACATGTGCAGAACGTGCAGGTTTGTTACATAGGTATACACGTGCCACGGTGGTTTTCTGCACCCATCAACCCTTCATCTACATTAGGTATTTCTCCTAATGCTATCCCTCCCCTAGCCCCCCACCACCCAATAGGCCTCATTGTGTGATGTTCCCCTCCCTGTGTTCACATGTTCTCATTGTTCAACTCCCACTTATGAGTGAGAACATGCGGTGTTTGGTTTTCTGTTCCTGTGTTATTTTGCTGAGAATGATGGTTTCCAGCTTCATCCATGTCCCTGCAAAGGACATGAACTCATTCTTTTTTATGGCTGCATAGTATCCCATGGTGTATGTATGTGCCACATTTTCTTTATCCAGTCTATCATTGATGGGCATTTGGGTTGGTTCCAAGTCTTTGCGATTGTGAATAGAAGCACAGACATTTTTAAGGCCTCTAAAATTAGTAGAAGAAATATTTTTAAGAAAAAATTATGTAAGAGTGATTAAATGTCAATGTACTAAATAAATATGGTTTCTGTTTTATAATCTATGATTGTGTTTCGAGGTGTTAACCACACAATTTTTTAAAAGTTGATGTTAATCAGCAAATATAAAATTTTGCCAGTATTTAATATGTAATTTTGAATTGTTGTGTTAAATGCATTGATGTACGTAAAACACTTAGTGGAGTATTGACCAGAGTGTAGTCTCATTTCATATGATTGTGTTCTCCTTGCCTTCCTATTTTAATCACATTAGCATTATTAAATAATAGCTACTTTGTTTAGAGAATCTATTGGTATTCTTCAATTAAGAAAAGCTCTTCGCTCTGTAACTCTGCCTTAAATAATGTTTGGTATTATACGTACAATAATATATATTTTCTAAAGTCTTGTGATCTATAAAATAATGTCATCAATTAGGCAATTATTTGATCATTTTTATCCAGAGTACTGTAATTCCTAAAATGAGCATATAACTGAAAGAGGATTTCTACAGAGAAAGAGTTGTTGTTTTCCTAAAACTTTGAGCTGATGTCCCTGAGCTGTCCTAGGGACATCTGATGTCCTAGCCACTACTCTGCCCCGATTCTGGCAGCTTCTGGGGGACTGGCTCCCATAACCCCCCTGCGCATCATCTTTTCTGCGGAGCCACGTCTTCTACCTGGCACCTGATCCGAGCCCCAAGGTAGTGATGCGACAGGAGCACTCAGGTTTCTGATGCTGGTTCTGTTTCTCTCTCATTTTTATTTTGTCATTCCATTTTTTTACATCTTTTAGGATTACCTGGACTATTCCCTTTCAAATATTCTGGTAGGGCTAATTCTCTGTTGACATATTTAGACACAAAAAATTGACTAATGTAGCTTCATTGGACCATTAGTTGTTGATTCTATCATGGGAATCCCACATGATACCCTGTGATCGGAGAAGGTGTGTTACCTCATAGGTGTGTTGACATCCTACTGACACTTTCCAAACTATTTCTTTTAGACCATAGAGATTTTAATTTTGATCTTCATTCTGCAACGTGAACTGATCCCTTAGAGCTAATTTTTGTCTAGAATAGAATCTCTAGTATCTTCCAAAATTCTTGAACTGTGGGACACTGAGTAGGGCTGATATACTGAACCTTTCAGATGCCAGCAAAAGCAGTGGAATAGCCAAACTGAAGAGCTAGTGGGCTTGGCTAAGAGCAAAGACATCAGGTTCATCAAAGGGCCCGACATCTATTTTTTTTTTTATCCTGTCTCAAAGCAGCTATATAAATATGAAAGGAGTGTGTGAGACAAAACAAAATTCTGCTTGGGCACAACAGCTCAAGCCTATAATTCCAACACTTTGGGAGGCCGAGGCCGGCGATCACTTGAGGTCAGGAGTTCAAGACCAGCCTGCCCAACATGGTGAAACCCCATCCCTACAAAAAGTACAAAAATTAGCCAGGCCTGATGGCATGCGCCTATAATTCCAGCTACTCTGGAGGCTGAGGCAGGAGAATCACTCAGACCTGGGAGGTGGAGGTTGCTGTGAGCTGAGATCATGCCACTGCACTCCAGCCTGGGCGACAGAGTGAGACTCCAAAAAAAAAAAAAAAATCTACTAGAAATAACTGATTTTATCTTTGTCATCTAAAGAGAAAACAATACTCTTGGTTAGTTATAATATATATTTATATATTATACATAATATTTGTATATCATATTTTTATATATTTATATATTATAAATAATGTTTATATATTTATATATTATAAATAATATTTATATATATTTATATGTATATATTTATACTTTCAGTATGTGTTAGTCATGCCAAGGACAGTTGCTTCTGCTTAGTTGCATTCTTTAGCTGGATTCAATTGTAGGTTTAGTGGATGATTTAAAATGAGCTCTAAAATAGCCCAAGGGTAGTACCAAATACACACTCAAAAGTTCCATTAATGCGTCAGATTAGGGAAGGCTTTGTAAAGCTTTCTGGAAGGTTTTAAAGCTCTGAATTATCATCTTTGTTTTAAATTATCTTGTCATGGTGCTTGGTTTACCTGTCATTTTTTTTTTAACTAAAAGATATATATGATACAAATTTATCCCATATGTAAGTGTCAGTGTTTTGGGGATAACATTTAAAAGCAAGATCCATTAATAAAATCACCTTTGATTTTTGAACTGTATGTAGTTCTTTGTTCGTATGAGCAATTCACAGCTACAGTTTAGTAAAAACTTGGCTTGAGGATGTTCACTTCTGAAAAAATTACTTAAAATGTATGAAATGTTATCGCTGTAAGAACAGATGATTGGTTTCTTTAAAATTCCTAACATCAAACTGCCACAGCCAACAGAGGCCTAAGGCTTAAAGAGGCATGGCAAGTTAATGTAATGTGGTTTCCTAGATGGAATTCTACAACAGAAAAAATACATTCGATAAAAACTAAAGGAATCGAAATAAAGCATGGGCTTTAGTTAATAATAATGTTTCAATATTCATTCATTCATTGTAACAAATGTGCCATATTCATGCAAGATGTTAATATAAAAATTGTGTGTAACCATGCACATGAAAACTCTTTGTGCTATCTATGTAATTTTCTGTAAAACTAAAACTGTTCAAAAATAACCATTTTATTTTATTTTTTAAAAAATCTCACAACCTAAATCACTTTGAGATAGTCAGGAAGTAAACGCCATTTTTTTTATTTTTAAAAATTATGTAATGGAATTGAGCTCATTACAAATTGCTTTTCTACATTGTAGCTGCCTCTCTTAAGATTAAAGTTTTTGCCTGTGTTTTTTAGACACAAGAAAGGATATCATAAACCCTTTTTACATTAATGATCATCTCCTTTGAGCCTCCTTTTTTTGACACCATTCTCCTCTGCTAATAGGAGTATTATTTTCTGGGGTATCTACCCATGATCTGAACCTTTCCTATTAGAAACTCCAGTGGAGATGATGGTTGCGGAAACGGCACAGTTCAATGAACAAGATTTAAATCCTGTCTTGCTCAGAACTAGTGATGTACTCTTAGTTACATTAATATACCATCTCCATGAGGTTTTATAGTCTTCACCTCTACAATGAGGCCAATAGTAACTACACCCTCATAAACATATTGTGAAGATTAAATCACATAATAGGGTTTAGAAAACTGCGTGGAACATGACAATCACACAATAAAGACTATTACTGTTTCTCCCATGTGGCAGTGTTTAGAACATCCTTGCAGTAATCCCTGCTAATTTTTTACTTTAGCATATTTTTGCTACAGAATTGACCAAGAATTTATACTCTCACATTTGGAAAATTAAATTTTCATTAGCTGTCATAAAATCAGCTCCAACATTGGCAGGTGGGTTACACAAATAATAAAAGTAACGAGAGAAAAGAAATAATATTAAGAAGAAAAAAGAATAAAAGGAAGAAGGAGGAAGTAGGAAAGCTGTAATAAGCTTTTAGAGTGATCATCATTTTGCATATAAAAGGGGACTGAATGCTTTACCTACATAAGCCTGTAGAATCTTCCCAACATGCATGTGAGCTAGGCATGATTAATAGACCATTTAAAGTTGAGAATAATATGACTAAAACAGTTTCAATAACCTGTCCAAAGACCAAAGCTAATAGTTCATGGGACCAGAATTCAAACTCTACTGTCCTCAACACAGAGCCACGGTCATATCGTTTGGCTCTGTGTCCATACCGAAAACTCATCTCCAATTGTAATCCCCACGTGTTGAGGGAGGGACCTGTTGGGAGGTGATTGGATTTTGGGGGCCATTTTCCCCATGCTGATCTTGTGATAGTGAGGGAGTTCTCATGAGATCTGCTGGTTTAAAAGTGGCAGTTTCCCCTGCCCTCTCTCTCTCTCTCCTGCTTCACCGTGTTAAGACATGCCTCGCTTCCCCCCTTGCCTTCCACCTTGATTGTAAGTTTCCTGAGGCCTCCCTAGCCATGAAGAACTGTGAATCAATTAAACTTTTTCTTTATAAATCTCCCAGTCCCAGGTATGTCTTTATAGCAGTGTGAAAATGGACTAATACACAAGGGCTGCCCTAACACCTTGACTCACTAAATATATCCATCTTAGAGTCTTCTATATAGGAATACTGTCTTCATTGTAGATACCAGGCCTACAATAATACCATGGATTTTGTTACTCTGCCAGTGGAAGCAGGATCTCCTCCCCACACCTACCTTAAAATGAAATACTCGTGACACTTATACATATCATGGTGGTCTGTAACTGGAGAGATTTTCTTATAGTCAAATGTGTTTTCTAAA
Organism: Pan paniscus; assembly: GCF_029289425.2. NCBI lineage: Eukaryota > Metazoa > Chordata > Mammalia > Primates > Hominidae > Pan > Pan paniscus. The sequence goes on from NC_073271.2 coordinate 23,396,405, forward strand.
CAGGTCAAACATTTAAGATACTAATATTGCCTCCCAAATTTTCAGCTCTTCACTGAATTTTAGCCTTGTAGTTCTTTCTCTTTCTGTTTTATATGAAGCAGGTTTGCTCTTTTATTTTCCTTTTTGCTACTGGATTTTTAAACAAAAGTCAGTAAAAGTTAACTGAGAATATTTTAACACTTTTTCTGGGAAGAGGTGCAGTCAGGCATAAGATTGTTAAAACATTTTGTAGCTTTGGCTTCACTCATTAAAATGTGTAGTATGAAGAATAAGCCTAGGGATTTTGTAATGAAATTATTTGATATATTCATGCTGTGTTTCATTATTCATAACAAAAAATATATCATCAGTGTGTCTTGAATTTTCTCTCTGATTCTCCACTTCTTTTTCCTTAAAGGAGAGAGAAGACCTCATTGCACAACCATTTCAGATGTGAATGTAGATATTAGAGTGGTACATCTGTTTCATGCATTAGGGAGCTTCTCTTGGGTCTATAAATAAGATCTCCACCGGTTCCATTAAATCCCAAAGTATGAATGGGCTTTTTTATGTCAAGTATGAACGAAATAGCATTTCCTTGGGTGTGGTAGGGAACACTGATACACTCTTGGAGCTGAACTTGCTAGCAGATTTCCTATCTATGCCATTGGCTCTGATTTTTCTCCCTTTGGAACAAGAGTTAGAAGCCAAGAGTTAGATTCTCTTTTCTTCCTGGAAATTCTCTTTATAACAGAATTGAAGTGGTTATTTGCAATTTATATGGAATACAAATGTGCATGTGTGTGTGTAAATATACGTTTTATTGGTAAAACAATCTGTTGGCTAAAAGAGTTTTAATGAGCTGTTGAAGTTGGGGATTAGTACAAAATTCTTTTTAGGCACAAAAATCATAGAAGATATTTTATTTTTCAAACATTTCTAAATGATTTTTTGGCTAAAAGGTTTAAAAGGTCCCTGGAAAATAATTTTCAAAGTAGCATTAAACACATTAGAATGGGTTTGCAAATTCATTTCTCTATATTTCCTTCTGTGAATTTTTCTACATTTTGTTTCTTTGTATTTTAATGGAGCTACATGATTTAAAAAGCAGAATTCAAAATATTTTGGTCTTGATTCATATTTTACTAGTTATAATGGTAAAATTTTCATTTTACTCCCTGAATAAATAAATAGTATCCAACTTAAAATATAAACTTGAAGATTATCATTAGGATTTAGATAACATTGTCTGCATTGCGAACATAATAAGCATATTTCTATGAGAAAGTTCAGAACTAATGAGATCCACTAAAGATAAAGTCATATTTACTTTCTCCTCCTGTGACCACAAAAAGCAGATAATGCTTCCTAATGAATCCAAGCTATCTATTGCTTGTTATTGCTAGATTTATGTCTTAGCAATGAGATGCATTGACTCCAGGATTCCAGGTCTCTGAGAAAGCTTTGGAAAGGGGCTTCTTGAGCTTATTGTTACTTCAAGCCACTGAATCTTACTCCCTCTTGTGGGCTCCTAGAGGTGCTAGAAAGAGTTATGCATGGTAGATATAGAAGGTATATAAATGATCATTACATTCCCAAAAGCTTCCTCTATAAAAAAAGAAAACATATTTTTCTTCCACAAAATAGGATATGTGCATTTCATACCCACCCTTCACTATTAATCAACTGATTATAACAAAGCAGTATTTTACATAGAAAGTGTACTTGGCTTCACTGGTTGGAGGAATTTTTGTATGCTTTGGTCTTTCCAGGTCCTTAGTACAACTGGATCTTCAGAGGATCAAAGAAAAGCTCTCATTTAGTATCATTTCACCTTTGAAAGAACATTCTATTTTTCTTTATGGTAATTCAAATCAAATAATGTTTAATTGATGTGTTATATTTTAATTCCATAGTTATATTATGTAAGGCTACGCAAATGTTGTTTTCACTGAATATTTGTGTTCTATTCTTTCTTATGTAATAGCTAATGTTTTCTTAACAAAATGACAAGTCCATATATAATAATGCCACTAAACACCTAATGATTAAACAGCACTAGTAGTTAAAATAATTATGAATGTTTGGCAGACAATAAGGGAAAAATGAAGCCACATTCTGGAAACAAATATATCTGTTTGTCATGGTGAATGCTATGAGTTTGTATTGAACTTTTTAGTGCCAAAACCAAAAGACAAATCTCTGTTCTTTAATTGAAACTGAGCTGTATTGAAGGCAATGATTAGTTAATGACCGGGTCCCCAGATGCAACTATCAATAGAGTATGAAGCAATTAAGAGAAATATCAGGATTTATAGAAAGTGTCAATATTCCATGAAATGTCACTCAATTGTATATTTCTGGGAGGTCAGACACTTAATTCCTTTCACATATGGTGCATTTTATCTGTGTTGAATTTTTAGTGCACCAGATACAAATGGAGTTAGCTTGCATTAACGTGGCTCCTTAAATATTATTACTCAGCATGACTACATGATAAAAACTAATCTTTCTTTTTACTAAGCATATGGGCTTTTTTCTATGGAAAGCAGCTGTGGCTAATTCAGTCACATCTAAGAGTAACTCCCACCTGTCAAAAGTATTTGAATCCATTTATTCTTCCATAATTAGAACATTCTATTGACTTTTTGCTATCTAAAGCAGGGCATAGTTCCTCTTTTATGAAACCTAAGTTATTAAAATTATAGTTTAATGTGTTATCATTATAATTTTGTATCCACCAAATACAAGGAAAACAATTTGAGAAAAAATAAAATTATTTCATGAAAAGCAGTTACTACTTACTTTATACAAATACAAACGTGTATTATGTTTGTGCAAGCATGTAAGTTTATGATTATCAATTAGCATGCAAATGAATTTCTTCAAAAATGATTTAAAAATTATTAAAATCCATAAGCACTGCCTCCATTGAACCATGCAAAATGAGGGGCAGATGTGTATGGCACAAATCTAGGGCCAGACAAGTGGCTTCCATGAGGTACTTTCAGAATTTGGGAAGTTCAATGCAAATAGATTCACTTCCCATGAGCCAGTGCCTCTTACATACATCATTGGTCCAAGGTGGATGGTTGAAAAATTCTTTATCTTTACATCTGAAGACATGGAGTCCCATGTCCCAAGGTCAGGGGATAGTAGAAATGCAAATGCAAATATGCATATATAAAATCTATCTTTCTCACTTATACACTTCTCAGGCAGTTATTACCCTTTGGTGAGATTTCCCAGACTGTCTTCTCACAGCTCTGTATCTCTTTCTGCCCATGAGGTTTGGGGTGGGAGTGGAGAAGGAATGAGAAAGTGGAAAACTGATATGGGATTTTAACAGCATGGTGGGGTAATGAGTGGATGTGTATTAAAATGTCCCTCTATAAGTGAACAAGCTTCAGGTCATTTCTGCCTGACTAATGAGAGCTCAATACGATCTGGCCACAATCTCACCCCCCATTGCTTCCTTGAGACAGTACCTTGTCCTTTGTGTAGGATAATGTGTGGGCAGCTTTACCATAATAGATGTCGTTCAAAGGAGGGACAACCAAAAGCTGAATGCTGCCTGCGTTGCAGTCTTGGTTTAGTTTCCTGAACCCTTCACCAGATGAAAAAAATAGTGTAAATGATTAACTTCCGTGACTAGCATAGAAGTATATTTAACAGATATGTGTTGGATGTATAGTTCATTCATATACTAATAACTGACAATAGTTCTCAAAGACCTAGAGTTTATCATTATTGCAAGCCCTGTGGAGAATACAAATGAAATAAAGAACAAGCCAACAAGCCTTGATTATGGCTACAGAGTTTGACTTATACATATTGTGGCCCAGTACATTCATTTCAATCCTGAGTGTGTTAAAAAAAAAAAAAAAAATCCCATGGCAATCCTACCTTTGCTTTTTTTTTTTGGAAAAAGAACAAACTACAACTAATAAATAGAGGAATGTCATTTCAAAAGAGTTATAATAAACCATTTCCTAATAAGATACATGAGTATTTATTTTCTTTATAAGCAAAAAGAAGTTTAAATAACTGAATTTTAATTTTAAAATAGTGCCTTATAAACTTTAAAATAACTAGTAATTTTCCTCCATTCCTTTACAATATACTACAAGATGTCTAAGTAATTCACATTCATAGACAATTCACCACTGAAGAAGTGCTATCATATAGCAATTGAGGAGTATTAGCTATATCTCACCATTAACAATGGGGACAGGCTGATTCTACTTTAATCTACAACACATACTTATTTTTTAAATCTACATATTTGAAATTTTATATCAAAACTACATGGATGAATATGTATAGTTTTATACACTATAGGTTGTAGGGTTGACCAAATAATTCACAGCAATAAAAATTGGTATTATTCAAAATAAGCTATTACTTATAATGTAAAAGCAAAAATTGCTGCAATCAATAAGTAACCACAATCAATTTAAGTTAACACGGAATGCACTGATAGCATATGATGTTTTTAAAATAGAGTAATTCCAACTATTCTTCCTACACAAAGCCTGTATGGCAGTCAGAAGTCTTAGAAGATTATGAAAATACTTAGGAACTCTTTGTAATGTATTAAATTTTGTTATGACTACTAGAATTTAGTAACCTTTAAAAGGTGGTCGTAGATAGCTTTTAGTTGTGCATACAACCTATAGCCTATTGACCTGTTAACCATTTAACAATAAGGATTTAGGACATTGGGAGGGCTTCTGACCCCACTACTATTCATGCCCTGAAAACCGCCTTATGGAGGTGGCAGGATAACAATTCATGATTCAGTGAGTGTAATTTATATGTTGGTATATGTCAGTCACAATACATTGAATTTTTTGTGACATTTTTCAGAGCAGTAACTATAAAAAAGTGAATTCTAAAGAAAACAAAAGAGTTGAAGGAAAACAAGATGTTTTATAGCTGGTGCTGGTGCAGAGCAAAACCCTCTCTGCTTGACGGTTAGCAACTGAAACACAGTTTTGATTGATACTTCTTTGGGCCATCTTTTTTATAAATGATAATGACAAACCATAAAATAATTTTTAAAAAGAAAAGAGAGGAAAGGACATTTGGGCTTTCTTTCAGTAGTTAATCATGGGAAAGCTAAGGAAGGAAGCCTTCCTGGGTGGAGGGAATGATGTAGTCCAATGCCCGCTCTCTCTGGGACACCCCTCTCTCTGGGACTAGCTGAGAACAAGTAGGGACTAACCACTTTTGGCAAAACAACTGTCACAAGCCAGAAATGAAACAAAGGTCCCTACTTATAAGGAAACAGAGATGAGTGACCTAAGGCCTAAACTTCAAAGCAGTATCTTTGGAGTATTTTCTAAGGAAAATCAAGCAAGCTCTGAATAAGATGACTCATTTATTTCCTTCTCCTGTCTTTGGGATTGTCAAACGTCAATATGTTGAAGTTATGCTTACTAAAATGCAAAAATGCTGGTATTTCATTAATTGAGGCAGAATGCTCATACTTGTTCCCCAACTGATGCTATCAAGAGAGAAGGGTCGATGAGCTACACTTTGAGAAGCATTCCTGCCTCTCTCTACCCTCCTTCTTTGGGAGATCACCTCCCTCATACTTCACAGGGAAAACTGAAGAAATCAGCGTAAAGTTGCCTGAACTTCTCACTCTATAAAAATATTCACATTTGCAGCCATCCATGCTTTCTGACTGTCAGATAGGGGCAATGTGGCCTTTGTTCTGTTCAAGACCAATCTTCTCTCCTCTCTCCCACCCACTCTTATTTGCAGAGGGTCAACATGAATCTATACCCTTTCTTTCTCTCTCTCCCATTTGGTGGTTTTCCATCAGCTTTTAAACATCCATATCCTCCACCTCAGCATTTCATCCCTTGATTGTCCTCTGTTCATCCTTCAATCTCCCTCTGTCTCTCTGTTTTCAATTGTACATTTGGAAAACATTTACCTATGCTCATTGCCTCTATTACTTTCCCATTCATCAACTCCTCATCCGCCTTTTCCTGGCTTATGCCAATGTATCCTCTAAAACTCCTCTAACAAGACCTGTTAGCTCCATGTCAGCACTGCATTGGAAACTTTTTAGATCAAGCTTATTGAATTTCTTAAGTTTACCTCTCCCCTTTTCTTGACATATTGTTTTCTCTTGGCTTTCTTGGCATGTAAACAAACAAACAAACAAAATGGTTGTGCTTCTGTCTCTCTCAGAAGAGGCTTTCATTTTTTTTGAGTCTCTTAGGCCAGTTGTCTTCCTGTTACACAATTATTCAACATCGAGTATCCTCTTAAACTTTTTTTCACTGCTTGTTTTAAACCTTATTTCTATGTGGTCTCATTAATATAGTTATGTATATGCTAACAAGTCCCAAAGGTACATCCATTAGCTTGACTTGTTTTCTTAGTTCTAGGCCTAGATGGCTACTTGTCATTCCTTACACATATATCTCACAGATACCTCAAACTTACTAAGTACAAAGTTACACTCATGATCTCTTTATAACTGTTAGTATTTGATATTTTGTTTCTTATTTTATGACCAGAAGGTACCAGTTGTTCAGACCAGAATTCTGAGAGTCATCATTTACTTCTCTATTAATATAATCCCCCCCATACAAATAATAAATGCTGTTAACCTACATCATAAATATGTTTTTAATTCACTTATTTGTCTCTTATCTCTACTCACACCCACCATTGCCATCTAGGCCAACTCCATTTATTGACAGGATGAATACAACTATATTTTCATAACTGTCTATCTTACATCAATTATTGTCACCTTTCAACTTATTTTCTCTATCTTTGACCAATGACCTTATAAACGTGAAGTTTGTCATTCTCTGGTTTTAAAAAGAAGTCATGAACTCAAGTGTGCCAAGATCCAGGCCAACACATGAGTGAGTTGAGGACTGTTGAACTTGAGATTTTATGGTATCCTCTCTAAAGGGGCAGACACTACTTAACTTTGGCTGATTGTTCCCCATGGAAATACATGGTCAGTGTTTCCTGGTCATCTATTTTTTTTTCAAGAGAAGAGGTACTTATTTGTTCTTTTCTAACAATAACCCACATGTAAGTATTTGTTTAATATATCATTCCATACTGTGCTCTCAGCACCATGAAAGCTGGGGCCTCAGCTATCTTTTTCACTGCCTGGCACATAACATGCATTCAGAAAATATTTTTTTCAACAAGTAAATGCGTGAGTCAAATCAAGAGAAGAACAGAGGAGAAAGTGAGTCATAATGCCTACAATGGCCAAAATACTGGCTAACATAGCTGAATAATTTTGAAATTTTTTATTTTTTTCAGAGACAAGGTCTTTTTCTGTCCCTCAGGCTGGAGTGCGATGTCACAATCATATCTCACTACAACCTCGAACTACGGGGCTCAAGCAATCCACCCACCTAAGTCTCTGAAATACATGGGGCTACAGGAGTGAGACACCGTGCCCAGCTTTTATAGCCGAATCTCGAAAAGTGAATAGGATTTTCTCAGTTACACATTGTGAGGAAGTATATTTCAGGCTGGAAAAGAACATGTGCAAATATACAGTTGTATGAAATCATAAGATCTATTAAGGGAACTCTAAGACATTTGGTGCTGATAAGATACGGTCAAGGGATGGGGTAGCTGCCGATTGAAACAGTGAAGTCCCAGAGAGCTCAAGTGGACAGTTATGCCGTATCTCAGCATTTGAACTCCATCTGATGAGTTAGAGAGCCAAAGATCCACCTTTTAGAAAAATAATTGTATCAACATTATGAAGAATGAATTCTAGGAGAAAGAGGCCAGAAGAAGGAATGCTGGTTAAGAAACTATTACAGTTACTCATGTAGAAAATGATAAAGGAATTAGTTGAAGAAACAGCATGGAGCTGGTGGAGGTGGATTTGAGAGACAATTAGGAGTAGAATCCAAAAGCTCTACAAGCCGCCCCCCTAGCACAACGGCCACACTAGTTATTTGCTATTCTTAGATAAACATTGCATTTTGTTGCCTCTGTGTGTCTCCTCAAGCTACTCTCTACACCTGAACTGGATTTGTGTTACCCAAGAAGGGTAATAAATATGACTTTATTTGTTCTTTAAGGTTTTGATTCTCAAAGTGTGGTTTCAGAACCAGCAGCGATGACCTCACCTGAGAGCTTATTAGAAATGCAGAATCTCAGGTCCCATCCAGACCCTAGTGAATCAGAAACCGCATGTTGACAAAATCCTCAGGAGATTCATACCTACACTAGCCCACACTAGGATTTCACAAGCCCTGTTTAAATCTCAGCTTCAACCTCACTTAATCCAAGAAACCCTTTTTGGTTTTCCTGATCTTTCTGATTCATTAAAATAAATAAAGCTGACTAGTATTATGTTTAACAGTTTCTAGGTATCAGTTTCACTTATATCCTGGTTATTTATACATGGGCCATTTGCCTTTTACTCCTTCCTAAATTATTAGCTCTAGGAGGCAGGAGCAGATCCCAATCCCATTGGTATTACCCATAGCTCCTATTCAAGACTTGACTTCTGATAGGCTTTCCCCAGAGATAGTGATGGTGACTTCTCTTGCTTCACTTGGCAGGCAAGTTGAGTCTCCAAGTCTTATGATAATGCATCATGCTGATTTCCTGACTTTCTTTGTCCATCCCTTGATAATGATCTCTTGGCTTTAGTAAAGCACTGTCCATGTTTAATTAATTAAATTCCTCTATTTGTATTTGGAAGTGTTAGAGATGCAAAATTTATTCATTTAAAAAACACAAAGGATCTAGACAATCTTACAAGGGACTTCTTAGCAGTAGTCTTGAAATGTAATATTTTGCTGAATTTTGGTAATATTGGCTTGAAAGAAATCTCTTTCAGAGCTCACCATACTGACAGCATGACTGAAAGGAATTAATACATTTTTCTATCATAAAAGCATTGAATTTCCTGTGGCCAATGTGATATAACCAGCACCCTTCTGAATTATTTTCCATTTGTTTTATGTTTAAAATTTAGGAGAAAATACAACGTGGTAGACTAGGCCGAATTTAACATATAATCCTGTGAAAGTTTTCCTTTTTTGGATGGCATATTGAGTTAAGGTTCTTTAAAAAGTGAGTCCCTCAAAACATCATTCTCTCTTAAGCAGCAGCGTGTACTTTGAATGGTTTGGAACTAAGTGTTTTAGATTAAAAAAAAAAAGTCTTTCTTAAATAACATGCAGCTAACGGCTGGAAAAAGGGTAGTGAAGCGGTAAACTATCCATTATGTTTAAAGAACAACTTGGCTACAATCCTTCCTTCTCATTAAAATCACTGAGTGTGCCTTCAGAATTTATGTAACTGTACTTAGGGTTTCTGTTAAACCCATTTATTATTTTTTTTTTCATTTCTAATCTAGACTAAATAATTAATCCATGTCAATTTAGAATTCCTTACTACTTTTTAAAAGTGTATGTTAGCCTATTTTTAGTTTCCATGAGAATTAGTAATAATGAATTTTCAGAAAGTAAAAATAATGAGGCTTTCTGGAAGAAACCACTGGATGTTTTACAAGTTAGCAAGGTGTGCTTTCAGTTTAAAATCATTCCACTGTGTTTCTTGTGAGGTTTCTAAAAAATCAGATAGGACTTTAAATGACATTCAGAGTTGAGGAAAGAGGTGAGGAGAAAAGGAAGCAGCACCCATTATTATGGATTTGAGTAATTCATCGAGTGATTCAGATGTAGTAGTTCTATTACCATTTTCTTTGACATGGTCCAAAAGCAAAGGTCAAGGTCGCTACACTTGTGTCCTTTACCCAATGCCACAGTCAGTTTAGAAAACTGTGCTTTAACTTACAATGATAACATCAGAGTGGGCTTTAAATTCAGATCCACCTATAGGTTTAAGACTCATTAGATTTATCCTTGTCCGGCCGGGCGCTGTGGCTCACACCTGTAATCCCAGCACTCCAGAAGGCCAAGGCGGGTGAATCACTTGAGGTCAGGGGTTCGAGAGCAACCTGACCAATATGGTGAAAATCTGTCTCTACTAAAAATACAAAAATATTAGCCAGGCGTGGTGGTGCACACCTGTAATCCCAGCTACTTGGGAGGCTGAGGCAGGAGAATTGCTTGAACTCAGGAGGCGAAGGTTGCAGTAAGCCAAGATTACACCATTGCACTCCAGTCTGGGCGAAAACAGCAAAACTCCTCAAAAAAAAAAAGGAAAAAAGAAAACACCGTTTCTCAATCTTCTGTCTCCTTTATAGTTGCTCTTTGAAGATAATGGATATTTTTTCTATGCCTTCTATTTTCTATATATCCTCTTGCCCCATTCTACTCTCTGCCTCCTTAGTTTTCTCTTTTTCTTTTTTCTTTTTTTTTTTTTTTTTTTTTTTGCAGTGGCTTAATCTTGGCTCACTGCAGTCTCTGCCTTCGGGGCTCAAGTGCGTCTCCTGCTTCAGCCTCCTGAGTACCTGGGATTACAGGCCCCTGCCACCATGCCTGGCTAATTTTTGTAGTTTTAGTAGAGACGGGGTTTCACCATGTTGTCCAGACTGGTCTCGAACTCCTGACCTCAGGTGATCCACCTACCTCGGCCTCCTAAAATGCTGGGATTACAGGCATGAACCACCGCACCCAGCCCTTTGTTTACTTTTATCCATTTGTTTTATGTTTAAAATTTTATGAGAAAACAGCATTGTAGAATAGACACTTTTTTTTTTCTTTTTCTTGCTTTAGGTTTTCTGAATTTCTGGCATCTGGAACTTAGGAAACTATCAGCCATTATTTATTTGAATATTGCTTCTGCCACATTTTCTGTCTCTTCTAACCATGACACTCCAATTAAATGTATGTTGAAAGTTTCATGCATATTCTCACTTTTTTTTTAATGATCTGTGCTGTTTCATTTATTCCTCTTTTTTTGGCATATGTTTCTGTTTAGGAATTTTTGTCCTAACATGTCATTTAGTTCAAAACTAATGTATATAGTCTTATGTTAAAGCCATCATTGTATCAATCTTAGATATTATATTTTTAGTTTTAGAATGCCCATTTGAATCTTTTTTATTAAATCCAAATTTTGGTCAAAATTATCCATCCTTTCATCTATTCTTTCCATTCTTTTTTTTAATTTTCTAGCTTGTATTATTTCTATAGTTATCAGCCCTGTTATTTTCACAGTGATTAAGTAAAGTCCACATTTTATTATTCCAATAACTGGCTCTTCTATTTCCATTGTCTGTACTATTTTTGATCATGTTTCCATTTATCATATTGACTTATAATTTTAATATAATGCACAATATGGTGTATAAAAATCATATAGTCTTTGGATGATGTTATCTTCTTCCACAAAAGGTTGACCCTGAATTCAAGCAGGCATCTTAAGGGGGAGCAAGTCTCCCTAATCCGATTAAGGACTGAGCTGAGTCCAGACTTTTTTTGCAGTTTGGTGAAGCTCACTCAATTACTCTTTCAATTTGATCTAAAGAGTTAGATCTCCAAGAACCACAACTGAGATCCTGAAATGTTTATTAAAACTCTATTTTTATGATCAGATCTGAACACCAATTTTAGCTTCTTAGTACTTTAAGATTACTAAATATTCATTCTATGCTTTTGTGGCATTTGACTTGGCTGCTTAATTTCTTATTTTGTAGAACTTAACAATTTGGCAAATGCCTCAGAATGACAGGCCTTCAATCCATTTCTCTCTATTTTTTTTTCTATATCGTCTAGGCACATCAATTTCTGACTATCTTGGTGGTTCTAAACTCTAAAGTTCTGGTTTCTTAAGCTTATCTCTTGCTTGATTTCTTTATAATTCTCATTCCGGAGGAGAGTGGAGCAACTACCACAAAAGCCCTTAAGAAAGAAACAGATTACAGATGTACTCAAATCAAATTGGCTTACTTGCTTATATTTTTGTTTTTCATGGATGTTGGCCCCTTAAGTCCTAGTTGCCTCAGCAATTCTCTAGAGCATTTACATATGAATATGTGTATAATTTATAAAGAATTGTGGTTCTTTTATATGCTGTAAGCTACCCCATCCTGGTCAAAACCATGGGGTATAAATAGGTATGAAAATATATAGGTGATTCCGTGCATTGTTTTTAAATAAGCACAGATGTAACAAGGTAGAGAATTAAGAAAATAAATACAAATATATTACTGTACACTTAGTTGAAGATGATACAATATTTATTTTTATATGTTAGGAAAAGTCAAAGAAAGAGAATGGAAGTTCATTTGACTTTTGTTAAGCACAAAAATTATGCAAGATTGACACAGTAAAATAAAATTTGAACCTTAATGTATTCCTAGGATATACTGCTGGAACATTTATGATAGGATGACTCAACATTTCTACATACCGTCTTCAAAGGCATTACTGTTTATCAACAATTTTTAGCTTGGAATAATTACTACTAAATTCCAAAAATCTAATAGTAGGTAAAATCTGACACTAAACTTAGAGTTTATAGTAGAATTTGCTCTAATAAAAATATTATTCTTAACAGTTTTATTTCTGTAAATGTAGATGTTCTTTCAATAATGAAAAGTAGTATATTATAAAGTGAACTAAAATAACATAAACAAGTAATCAAATGCATGCAGTTGAAATGATTCAAATCTTTACAATGGATAAAGTGCTCAGTGTTTCATTTGGAAATTTTGGGGTCAGGTTTAATAGTACTGCATAGGGAAAAAAGAGCTCAAGCCTTATTTATTTTAAGGACTTCTGAAATTGACTTTGAAAAACACTTACATTGAAACTCACACGAAAAGGAGTATATAGTAGTTTAATTACACTATTGCATGACTTTAGAAATTATATAGTAACTTTCCGTTTTAAACAGCTTTAAAGAACAAATTCGCTAAGCTACAAAATATTGGAATCACGTTAGTTAACAAAGGACATGTATGTTTATGGAATACTAAATTAATATAAAAAAAGAATTGACCTTACCTTTGTAAATTAAATTAGGAAAAATTAAAGTTTGAGTTATATACATTTTGATATGCTGTAGCCATTTCAGATGTATAAGTTATTACTTGTTAATTTATTTTTTCAGTTTCATTAATCACTTTTACACAAACTATATGCAATAAAATGTTAAAATTACTTGATTTTTTTTTAATTTTAGACTCTAAGTTATCAGAGTTTAAAACCACTTAGCTACATTTTGATGTATTTATTGATATCTGGCTTACCTTTTGTTGTTGTTTTGATTTTAATATATTAAATGAAGCAACTTGCTTTCCCATGTTTTGCTTTGAGTTTATAAGGCTCATAGCTATGATGTGAGTAATTCAACAATTTTTGGCCTTACACATTCTTTTTACTGAAATGTCTTTCTTTAAGTCTCCAACCAGAGGGGAAATTAGGTAATTAAAGAATTTTTTCTTTTGTTTATAGTAGAGGAATGTGTGGGCAAAATAAATATTATTTCTCTTGTATCTTTTTCTTTGCTTTTTAAAATACAAATGTTTCATTCTTTGTAATATCCATTTCAGTGAAAATGGTTAGTCCTCACATTGTGATAATATTTTGTTTTGTTTTGTTTGTAATCATTCTTTAGTTCTGGGGAAAATTCTAATTTCTGATGGAATGTTACTTATGGAATTGATTTTACAGTCGAAAACATACCTTTTAAAGGTTTCCCCTGCCTTAATCATAAAGAAAGGAAACTTTACTTCTGATACTTATGCTAAAACTAAGAGCCATAAAAATAAGATGACTTGATCAATTTTAAGAGTAAATGAGTGGTAGAAACAGAAGGAGGAGGGAGATAAAACATAGAACAAGCTTCATGCTAGTGCCTTAGAAATATTAGCTAGTTAAATCCCCTGATATTCCTGTAAGATAGATTCTTCCCATCTTACAGGTGAAAAAACTGGATCTCAAATCCAAGTGGGATGACAATGACAAATGTGCATTATTCCACTGTTGTGAAATGTATAAAGATTTTCTTTTTAGTCTTACTTTTTATTATGGAAAATTTTATGTGTAAAGAAGCTTAAGAACCCATGGGAATACAGACAATAAATATCAGTGCTGATAATTAATTGCTTGCATTGGCTCTACCCATCCTGATGTTACTCTAATTATCAGGATCCAGATTAGCACTGTCACTGTCGTGTATTAGACAAAGAGAGTTTTCTATATTAATATCTGAAGGAAGCTTCATCTGTTCATAAGGTCCTGTATTCCTTTAACCTTCAAAGACAAAAATTCAGTCTCATTTTCTGCTTTGCTCTGGAGATCCAATCTTTCAATAGGTCCTTCTCACCAGGTGTCTGTGGAAATCCCAGGAAGGACTTCCATTTGCCACACAACCCTCTGCTCTCTTGCCCAGCTGTTTGCCTCCAAACAACTCTCCCTCTCTACTCCAGTTCATTACTTTTGGTCTGGAGACCGGCATTCTTAGACTATCTCTGCTCCTTCTTCTATAACTATTTTATCCAAGCTACGGATGCAAGCCTTTGATGTCTCACAATGAATGCAAGGCCAGGCCATAAAATTAAATAAAACTTTATTGCAACAGAGATAATTTAAAATCAATTGCTGAGCATGTTGCTTTTTGAGTTCAGAATCCCTGTAGGAATACACAACCCCCCTCCAGCTGGAGCTAACTTCTGCATTTTTAGAAAGATTGCCAAGTAAAACACAGAATGCCCATTTCCATTTGAATTTTATAGAAACACAGAATAGTTTTATAGTATAAAATGTATCAAACTATCAGGATATATTTATAATAAAACCGGAACATACTTATACCAAAACACTAGGATATACACTAAACAAGAAATTTACAAATGTGATGCTTATCTAAAATTCAAATTGCACTGGGCAGCCTGTATTTTTATTTGCTGAATGTGGCAACTCTAGTTTCCCTAACCATAGGAGAGCACTGGACTAAGTCTTCCCCTTCCAGGGTCTAGGCCTCTAATTTCTCCAATCTTTTCTTTTTATCTTTAGATCTATTACTTACAGCATCAATGTAGTTTTGTTTATTTTTTGTTTTTGTTTTATGTTTTGTTTTTTGTAAGCATATGTAAAATACATAACGTTTTTGGGGGGTAAACTAGCATCAAAAGAGCTAGATTCTGACTCTTGCTCTATTTGCAAGTCTTTGGACATGAGGATGATCAAGGAACGCTTCTCAACTTCCTTTTATCCCTATTAGAATTCAGCTCAAACAGTAAGTCCTGCCTTGCATGGTGGCTGTGATAATTAGGTAAGAAATCAAGGGAGAAGGCATTCAGAAAGCATAAATTGTGACCCAACTATAGAGAAATACGTACAGCTTACATTGTCTTTTAGGTTATGTTTTACGTTGTGTTGTTTCATGGGAATGTCATGGGGGAGAATCTGTAAACCGCAGCCAGATGGTAGAAGAGCATCCATCAAGGAGGGTAGACAACTTAGTCTTTGGTCTCCATTCTCTCTGGATGTCTTTCTGTGTCTACCTGTCAGCCTGGACCATGACATCTCTTCTAAATGGAATCTCAAATACTTCTGATTGGGGTTCCAAGCCATCTGCCCTCCTATGTTTCTGTCCAACACTGTTAACCTAATGTTTAATTATGTCTTCAGGCCCCTAGTCCTTAATCTTGGTATTTGGCATCACCTGATCTTAATTCCCAATCATTTTCGTGGTGGTTTTCTTTCTATTTCTGGATGCATGTGTGTGCTTGCTTTTCCTCTAGACTGTTTTCATATCATTTGAAATCTAATGCCCGCCCTCGCTCCCCCCATTCTCAGTGGTATTAAAAGAAGTACTGTGTCTCTTCTCTCCAGTGTTTAAAAAGATCTTTCCAAATCATTTCGCCAAATTTTGCTTTCTCTAAAGATTTTGAATGTTTATTATCCTTCTGAAATGTTGGCATATTCCTGAAGCTAACTGATATCAAATGTTATGTAAAATCTGTGAAGTTGCTCTTAGAAAGTGGTATTTATAAACTATATGTAAATGTGGAGTTTCAGCTCAGAGAGGGCTCAGTATACCTCTTTCCAATTCCATGGTTCCCATGTGATGTGCTTTTGGATTTCAAGACAGTACTCCAAAGCTAACCATTCATTTGGGCCTAGAAATGTGTTTTCTGATAGTGTGGATGTTGTCAAAACAACTTGAGTAAAGCATTTGATTGAGTGCTGCTATGAGGACACCCCCAAGAAATTTAGCATTTATGTGATATTCCCCTTTTTCTTAGGAGAATAATATCTTCCAAGACTTTTAATTCCCACTTCTACCTTCCAATGTAGTCATCAGGTGATAAAGGTATTTTTTGTTTATAGCCTTGGGTGCTAATAAGATTCTTCAAATAATTTAATTGAATGCCTTAAAATCTATGGATCTAATTTCTGTTTGTTGTTGTTGAATATGGATAAGCTTTCAAAATGGAGCTAATTTTTTAGAAAAATAGTTCAAGTACTGAAGTATTGTGAGAAATGTTATTTCTTTGGCTGGACTGCCTCCCTGTTGCTGAATGGTTGGCATACACGTCATGCTATCAAATCCTATCATTCTACCATGCTAAAAAAAAAAAAGTCAGACATCCAATAAAATAATTTGGCAAACCCGGCTTATGTATTCTGTGAAAATAAAATCAGTTTCTACAATCAATTATTTGAAAGGTCGCTTAAAAAAATTCTGTTTCCATTAATATTTTAAACTATTTCCTTTTAGTTGGGGGAAGAAAGGAGCAATGCCATTCTTTGTAGACTTAAGTAAATAAATGACATTTCAGTGTATAAGATTTAGAGTCATTCCTACCCAGTTTAGTTTTCTTCTGTAAAGTTTATATGGCAATAAAATTTTCTCTATTTTTCTCATTCCATTTTTTTAAGTGGAATACAGTATTTTAAAAATTGAATAAATACATACAGAATTTCATATCAATATTTGTTGGCATAATTAGAAAAAGGAGAAAAAATTTGCCAAATAAAATATAGGTTGCCTAGTTAAATTTAAATTTTATATAAACAATACTTTTAAAAAATTATATCCCATGTAATATTTAGAACATAACTTACACTGAAAAATATCATTGTTTATCTGAAGTTCAAATTTCATTGGATATCCTGTATTTGCTAAATCTGTTAACAGTAGAAAGAAGATAAAGCAGATGGTGAAGTTAAAAAAAATTGAGGTATTATCAATGAAGTTTTGGACAGTACACTTGTAATTTAGACTAGAACTCTAATTTCATTAGCTGCAAAGTAAGGAAGAAGATACTTAATTCCTGCGTCTTCACAGAAGTTACTACATTCCATGGACAGGGCCAAGATTCTGCTTGAATTTTATAGATAAAAGAGATGCAGAGAGATTCAGAAACTTGCCTAAGCTAGCAAGTGGTACAGTTAAGATTACTCTTTCTGACTATAGTCAGTCTGTCTCCAAAGACGACTACACCCCACCTCTCTAAATGTTTCATCCCCAAGGAAAGGATTGGAAATACCAGACAGTTGTTCACTGGCAAAGTTCTTCATCTCACAAGTAATCATGATATCCCAATCTTGCAATGTTACTGTAAAGGATTGCTGAAAGATATGAATATATATCAAAACATAAATGAGAGTCACTTGACATTAACATTTGTTTTCTTTGTTAAGCATGTAAGTTTCTCTGAATCACTGGGATCATGACAGGATTCAGAAAGCAGGACTTGGTATTAAGAAAATGAGAGGACAAGGAGATAATTTTGAATCTTTTATGGAGAAAGGCATTGAATAATGTTAAAATAAAAGAAACAAGGAGAGAAATGCATCCTCGTATTAGTGTATGATCCATAGCCAAGCAAAACAAAATTTCAGGTATTTCATGAAAAGCTGTAGGGCTAGAGATCTTAAAATATTTTCAATGAGAGAGAAAGAGAATTTATGTTAATAGGTCTAATGTTACTAATTTTAGGTGTGCATATGAATATTAGTATTGATGTTACTTATATTTACTGTTCTGTTGTCAATTTGTTATTTATTATGGCTCTCAAAGTTTTATCCCTAATTTTGTTTCCTAAGTCTTTTTTAGTCTCCTATAATAATAGTAGTAGTAGCTGTCATTACATGAGAGATTCTGTACAAGCACTTGACTTGCTAGCTCTTGGAAACTTAAAAACGTCTTTATTAGGAGTATATTTGTGTGTGTGTTTAGTTTCCCTGTTTTAGTTATGGGTAAACTAAAGGCCAGTGAGTTTAGCAAAGCACTCAAGGTCACACAGCTAGTAAGAGAGTAGCCAAGTTGGAACCCAACAGCCCCCACTTTCCTTCTATGTTGTACTATTCTGCTTCTAGTCATGTCTTAACTCCATTAATTATTATGATTGATGAATACTTGGGTTAAATTGTCAAATCAATGCTGAAAAATCTCAACTCTCACTCCTAGATTTAAAAGCAATTTTTTTTCTGTGCAATTTGAAACCCTTAGAGACTTTCTGGTTTTAGGGTTTTGTACGTTTCTGTCTTACTTTTCTGAGTAATTATTTTAATGGTCTTTCTGATTTTAATTTTAATTTAATTTAACTTAATTTCACCATGTTGCCTAAGGGGAACACTACTTCTGACTTGAAATTTTCTGGAAGTCCTGATACAACTTTGACTCTTGTCATTTTAAAGGAAAAAAATGGCAGCATACTAAAACGGTAAATGGAAAGGCCATGTTTTTTGAGTGACACCATTAGAGTAAAAACTAGCCAGAGGCATCTAGGTATGGTGGACAAGCATCTGAGCCACACAGGAGGGAAGTCCTGTCCATGAGATGCATTCATGTGAGTCCTGGATTCAACTGCTCAGCTTGGCTCCACCATGGGTTCTTCTCAAAAACCAACCTTACAAAGTTGTTGTAAAGGCTAACAAACATATTTATTTATAGAACAATATAAATGATAGGTACTTGATAAATGGTGGTTATTTTATTAGTATGCTTAAGTAATGGAGCTTAATCCATTCAATCAATTTCTCTATTTTTCACAGAGATAAGGAAATGAGCTTTTTGACAGCTTTTCCCTGCTATTAGATTAGTTGACAAGATGGTGTTAATACACCCATTCAGCCACAGTGGCAGACACTGTAGTTCCTGGACAGTGAAATTTTTGTTGCACCAAATACGATTATTGTGGTTTTTGTTTAAAATACTATACATGTTTGTTGTTTATTTTATTTAACTTTAGTAGAAATGAGTTGCTTTATTTAAAAAAAAGACTGCTAATTTGATCACTGAAATAAAATTAAATGGCAGTTCAAGATGCAGACTTCTAACCAAGCTCTAGTATTAAACAATGCTGCTACTTTCCAATTCTCACTACTCATCAGATGTGTTGTATATATCCAAGATTGCAGAATTTGGGAAAAAATATTTTTTCATTTAAGATGTCAAATGTATTTTTTGAGTAGATCATCGTGAACAATGAGAAGTTTTGGATCATTTGCCCATATATGTTAACTGAATAAATGTACTGGAAAAATCTCTCTCAGCATTTTAAACTATCGACTTGTTTGTTAATGCAAATTTAGAATATATCATGAGACATTCTATCCCAAGATCTGTTGAATTTTGTTGTATTATAGACCAGGGAATAAACAAAAAATCTACAAATCCAAAAAATAAGAGCATAGATGAGTATTTTCATAATATTTTTGAAAATCTCTGAGAAAGATGATTTAGAAGAAAACATAATAGTGGGTCATTTTGTCTCCCATCTTTATACAACTTGGTGAGTTGAGTGTCTGTTGAGTTTTGCTGTATAATAGACCAGGAAATAACCCAAAAGTTCACTATAAAAGCTTAGATGGATATTTTCATAATATTTATGAAAATCTCTGAGAAAGATGAAAAGAAAACACAAAACTGGGTCATTTTGCCTCTTGTCTTCATACGACTTTGTAGGTGGTCATTAAAAATAATTCCTTCCTAGTCCATATGAATGCTGTCATTTTGTTCAATATTACTAGAAATAATAGAGTTTAAAATGTCATACTTAACATTCTAAAAAGAGAAAATTATTAGGTTGGTGGAAAAGTAATTGTGGTTTTTGCCATTACTTTTGCACAACCTAATGAGTTAGTTAGATTATCATTATTATGGAACATTATCATATTATTTCCTTCAAAAATGTGTAGCTTTTCAAACGCCTTTAGACATTAAACCCTTTTAACACATGAGTTGTTTGTGTTTTGCTTTTCTAACAAGACATCTAGAATACGCTACGTTTTCTACTTTAGCATTGTTTCAACTTTGAATAATTACTTTCTGATAGATGGAATGTAGGTTTATTAAGAGGAATTATCATTTTAAATTGTTTTGGATATTTTTTCCTTTACTACTCAGCAAATCAAAAACTATTGTCATTGCTCTAATTATGATTTATAGAGATTAATTCCCACTACCAAAGTGTTGATCATGATTTTTTTTTTTTTTACAGGTACTAAATCAGGTGTTTTACCTAACATCTCTGTGTTGCCAGTTTTTGCAGCCACTGAAGTTATTGATCACTTTTCAAAAACAAACATCTCACTTTGCATATCGACTACCCTCCGTTGCTCCCTGCTAGTTTTAAAATCTGCACTTTGGGGCACTAGAAGTGACTGAAATATCAGTTAAGTCCTATTTGACAAATACATATTTAGAGTAACCAATTCAATAGGGCCATAAAGAAACTACAGGGTTAGTGCTAGTTAATATTGAGACATCAGTTTTGGGAATTTTGCTGTTTATTGGTGGAAGCTACAACGAGATTTTGTGTAGTTTCTATTAAAACAATAAAATATTATCTGATTCATAATTCAGTTCAAAATACGCTTTAATGTTTTGCTAGATGTGTTGGACACTCAGCTTCTATTTCCATGGGCTGAATAATTGATGTTTACATTTCCCAGACATCCATACAGTTAGGGTTCTAAAAGTAAGTTACATCTTCCACTTGGATTTGGAACATTTCCTCATTCCAGGTTCCAGACCGCTATATCAACAGACTCGTAGAATGTTACTGAACACACTGAACACGCTGTTTGGTGGTGAACAGATGGTGGCTAAGAAGTTGCTCATGGTTCCTGGGAGTCCTAACCAGGGCCTGATGCGGCAAACCTTTCAATGATTTGTAAACTCCTAGTGTATCTTATTACTATCTCCTTAAAACACATAAACACATAAAACTGTGTCTCCTTAAAACACAGCATGGTTTTGTTTTCACCACTGAGCCCAAAGTAATTAAAACGAACTGCTATCACATTCATTTGTGTGTGTGTGTGTGTGTGTGTGTGTGTGTGTCTGTGATTTGCAAAATGATATAAATAGGTAGATAACATTGTTAAATAGATAAAGCCTTAGAAGACGAGAGGATACAAATTAATATTTATTATACCTGTGTTCGCTACAACAATCCAGTTTGTGTTTTGCACTGTAAATCCCAAAATGTGTTATATTATTTTTGTCAACTAGCGTTGCCAACACAAAGCCAATATAAGTTGATTTTACAAGAGTGTACATATAATATTTAACAGCTGGGTTTGAAAATAATTCAGGTTTTAAAGTTGGAAGTATCTTCGCTTTTAGTAGGTAAAGAAATAAAAATCTGAGAGGAAGGATTAGGTGATGTAATTTCTTCTGTTTGATTCTTAAATTCCATAAGAGTCTATATTTGAGAAATATAAAAATATTGCTGAGTAGCACTTTTCTGGGACTTTGAGAAGTGTGGGAGACAGAATGCACTTTACGAACATTTTTTATGCCTTGTAAAAATAGCACTACATATATATGTGTTTAACTCTACATAGCAATGAATTTACTTTCTCTCTGCTTTTTATATTCCTTTATGGTTTACTACCTTAGGCATTAAATCAAGAATTTAATATGTTGAGGGGAAAGGGTTGCATATCAAAAGTTTCTTTCTTCAAGCAAATATGTGGTGGATTCCCACATGTCTACTGAAATAAAACTAGGGAATAATATGTATGTGTATTACAATATTCTTTTCAAGACTTTGGCAGGAGAATTATTTAAGTATGTCATTCTATCTTGAAAGCCAACTATGGGTTTATGAGGGGGAGGGGAATACATCTATACATTAATTCTTGCAAGGTTAAGAAGTTTTGGGTTTGAGTCTCGTAGCACTAATTAAAATTTTGTGGTTTTCAACAAGTGATGCATTACATTTGATTTATTCTGCATTGAAGTAGAAAGAATATCATATCTCATCTAATGTTTATCAATCGGGTTAGCCATTCTAACATATATTTGATGTTTTAAAGCATCTTAATGCATAGTTAATTGCAATTGGCAAATAACCTATAAATGCATTGTGCAATGGGCCTGCTGGCATGGGATGAGGTCAGCATAATGCATGGTGAGAGGCAGCTTAGCTTTGTGGCTAAACACAGGTGCTCTGCATATCTGGGCTCCAATATCTGGGTTCAACTCCTAACTCCATCGAATACTAACCCTTTGATTTTGGGCATGTCACACAATTTCAGCTTCAATTATTTTCTGTAAAATGAGTATTGTAATTGTATCTACTTTATTCAATTAATGTGAGGATCGAATGGGTGATTCAAGATGTTGATGCATATTCTCTAAAAAAAGGAATTCTCCACTCTCAACTGATATCAAAGGTACGAAAAAATAAATAATTCTGCCAGTGCATAACCTCATCTAAATGATAGCTGCCTGAAAAATACCAGATAGAATCCTAAAATATAAATTTAGGATTATATTTTAAATAATGTATACAGTATCTCTTTAAAATGCTGCTTCTGCTGGGGGTAACTTTCCAGATGCTGATAGGCAATGGGTCTGGCTGTGGGGCACAGGCACTTCAGCCCCCTCCCACAGCCTCTGAATGATGAGGCGCAGACACACCCAGCAGCATGCAAATGCCTTGCCATCTCTATAATCCTGCCCTCCATGTGGGGCATCTTATTCTGTTCTGGTTGTTATAGTAAAATGCCACAAGGTGGGTAGCCTACTAATGACAGGACTTTATTTCTCACCATCGTGAAGCCTGGGAAGTCCAAGGTCCAGGCACAAGCAGATTCAGTGTCCAGTGAGAGGGACTTTCTGATTTATAAATGGTGCCTTCTTGCTGTGTCCTCACAAGAATGAAGAGAAAAGTAGCATTCTTGCACCTCTTTTAAGGGCACTAATCTCATTGCAAATCACCTAATCACCTCCCAAAGACCCCACTCCTAATATGGTCACCTTCCAAAGACCCCACTCCTAACACTGTCACCTTCCAAAGACCCCACTCCTAATATCATCACATTGGGGAATAGATTTGAACATTCGGATTTTCGAAGGAACACAAATATTTAGACCATAGCATGAGATGCCCATGTTAGATTTGTAGCCAGACTAAGGCAGCAGGGATGCTGGAAAGGGGATTTCAGTGGAATCTAGGAGCAAGGTCGGGCAGCCAGCAGTCTTGAACCACCACCCCGCCACATCCCTGTGGCCTTCCACTTCTACAAAGGAGGGCTCTAACCTGGGATTCAGCCAACAGGCTTGGAATCTCTCCCTCTGACCTCATATTTTGAGTTAAAGGAGGTCTTCAATGTGAATGCAGCCCTGTAGATGGGGCAGTCTTGTGCAGAAGATAATCCAAATACTGTTATGTGATATGTCTGACCAGAGCCTCATTATTTACTCAGAAAAATGGTTATGCTGTTTGATACGGAAGAAGTGATTGATAGTGTAGTTGCTTTCGGTAAATAGGAAGGCTGCAGGTTGATGATTTCTTAGATACCCATGAGACTGGGTTCACTTCTATAGACATAGGACACACCATTTTATTGTCTAATGAGCAAAGAAGTCCTATTATATTGCTGATTTGGCTCATCCTGATTCAGAGCCTAGATGAGGCTGTACCTCCTTGAACTATGTTCATATTTCAGGCATCTGGGTAGATCTTAGTGAAAAGGCAGTGGCACATTTTCTTCTCTGATGACAACCTCCCCTCTTTTCAGCTCTTCCACCCCACTACTCTTGGTGAACCTACTTTTACGTGCATCAAAATCTTTAGTTGTCCAACCACTCCTCCTCTCCAATTCATTCTATTTGGCCTCCTGATGCAAAACCACTAGATTAATAAAGTTGCTCTAAGCCCTTCTTTAAACTAATTTCATGACTTATTCTTCTACTATAACTTTCTTAGGTGTTCTTCTTGCCTCTTGCACTTAAGAAGCAGAAAATCATTAAAGACTGTGGTAAAAGTACTGACGTGCTTAAATAAAACAGTTCCAGCCCACCTGGTTTATTACTGTTCAGAGTCAAGTAAACTTCTCATTGTTGAGGGACTATCTTCAGCAAAAATTTCAAGTTTTTTCTGCTCTAAGCAATCCTTCTATAGCATCTGGGTCTGCTCAGCAACTTACAACTTTCTACAAATAAGATTAACAACAACAGAGAGCTCCTTTCACCTCACTTGAGAATTTATCTGTATCTTCTTTGTGTCTCAGGGAAAGTAATGTCTCTTCTCTTCTCTTTACTTATCCTCCTAACTTGCCCTCTCCTACCTGCACCAGTCATTCTGATCTTCCACACTTCTTCACTTTCTTCTCTTGATAAAGTTCATGCCCAGAGATTCTGTTCTACCTGATTTTCCGTAAGTCCATTTGATTTGACTATTCCTTTTTCCTGGGTTTTACTCTTACCTTATATATTATCAATTTTCCTTTCCAAATCATTTTGCTCTTTCTTCAAGATATGTGTACAATGATACTGCCCTATCTTCCTTGAAAATAAAACAGTATTTCCAGCCATTATTGAAAATACAACTTCCCAGACCAGTTCCTGAAGGTGCAGATGATAATGGGTCTAGAATGAGGCCTAAAAATAAGTATTTCTAACAAGCTCCCCCCAGATGCTTCTATCAGTCTTTTTCCTCCTTCTTACTACAGTTTGGACCTGCTATTTTCTTGATGCTACGTCTCCTCTCTAACTATTGTCATATTTGCCTGCTGTGCTAAAATTTCTTGAAAAAGAGGTCTATTCTTGCTATATTTAATTTACCTTTCCCTTAAACCTACTCCAGTCAGACTTTCAGCTCCATCATGACACTGAAACTCTTTCTGTCAATATCAACTGTGATTTCCGTGTCAATAAATCCTACGGCCCTTATTCATTTCTTAGCTTTTTTGACATATCATACACATGTAGATGTTATTCCTTCTCATTGAATACACTTTCTCTTGTCTTTCAGAGTGCCACTGTATTGGTTTTTCTACTACCCACTGTTTGCCATTCTTGATCTGCTTAGTGCTTTCTCTATGTTTTTTTGATGTTTTAACATTGCAGAGTCCCAAGACTGCCCCTAAACCTTTTGTCATCTCTATCTCTACTCATTCCTTTTGTAATGTTATCAAGTTTTGCAATTTTAAATATTATCTGTACTATGATGACTGCTAAGCTTATATCTCTGAAACAGCCTACTCTCCTGATCTTTGAATTCGTTATCTAACTCCCTGCTTAACATCCATCCTGAGTGCTTAATAGACATTGCAAAGCTAACATGTTCGAAAAGTAACTTTATGTTATTACCCTTGGTGCTCCCTCAGTATTTCCTATTTCAATAAATGACTATCTTCTTTTTCTAGTTATTTAAGCAAAAACAAACAAACAAATAAAAACAATAAAAAACAAAAAACTGGGGGTCATTTTTGACTTCTCTTTTTCTCATATTTCTCATAGAATCCATCAGTATATGATTTTGGCTCTATCTTCAAAATATATCCATAATTCAACCAATTCTCATCACCTTCACTTATTGCTATTATCCTGGTGCAAGTCACCATTGGCTATCTTCTGAATTTTTGTACTAGTTTCTTAACTGGTCTACCTATGTCCTCTCTTGTCTCAGTAAAATGCATTGTCTTCTCAACAGAGCAACGGAGAGATCTTTAAAAGAGGTGCAAGAATCTCGCGTTATGGTCTGAATATGTGTGTTCCCTTAAAAATCTGTATTTTGAAATCTAATCCCTGATGTGTTGGTATTAGGAGTGGGGTCTTTGGAAGGTGATTAGGTGATTTGTAATGACATTAGTGCCCTTAAAAGAGGCATAAGAATTTTACAAATCTTATATCTATATATTATCTTCAGTATAGATCTGTTATATATCTGAGATATATATGCCTGTGATTATATATGATATTATGGTATTATATATATATCTCAGATCATCTCACTGTTCAAAACATGCCAATAGCCCCTAATCTCAGTGTAAAAGCCACGTTCTTTACAACGGCCTCAAGATCCTGCATGACCCAGCTCCTCTTCACTTCTTTGATCTTACATCCTCTGACATTCCCCTCACTTACTCTGCTGCAGCCACACTGGCTTTCTTCCTCATTACTTTTCTATCACACCAGACACACTGTTAGCCACAGGGCTTTTGCTGGTTTCCTCTGTCAGATACAGTTTCTCTCCCCTCCTTGGAAATTTGGCTTAAAGGTAAGAGGCTGCTCTTGACACTCATTGAAACTTCCACCTGCCTTCCCCTTTTCTTTCTTTTCTACTTTTTGTACTCCATAGCACTTATTACCTTCCAATCTAATACCTATTTTACTTATGTACTTTGTTTCTTTTCTGGCATTTTGCACAAGAATCTCATCTCCATACAGCAGGGATTTTATATATTTTTCAAAGATGTAGACACAGTGTCTATAGTTGTACCTAGCACATAGCAGGTTTTTAATAAATTGTAGATGAATAAATATCTTGCCTTTTACTTGGTTTTGTTGCTATTTGGTTATGTGTATTTTTTTCTTTTGGACCATAAACAGTGGTACCTGTGTCTAAACTTTAATAATTTCAAACCTCCCTAAACTGTACCTGGCATTTAACTAGATGTTCAATAAGCACTAATCAAATGAATAGAATAAATTTGCCTGTGAAGCACCATTCTACAACCAAATTCAAAACAGAATTTAGATTCTATTATTGTTAGTGTGATACTTCAAATAGTTATCTATATTGAGTAAGTAAAAATTTGGCAAACATATATTACTTTAAAATGAACAGTACATTAAATTTCAGTTCACTTTATGTGATTACAAAATTGGGCAGGCACACTTTAGAAATACTACTATAAAATCATGCTTATAAGAGAAAGGAAATTTTACATTCAATATACTAAATCTTTTCAAGCATTTTGAAATAAAATAATGTATGAAATATAACTTAAAGTAGTATATACATATAATTTAAAATAGTATATAAAATATAAAAATAGAAAACATGTCTGCTATAATTGAACATTAATTTTATAGGTTTAAGATTTCTGTTGACATAAGAATTATATATATGTACACACAGAGATATTCACATACATGTTGTTTCTTGATATATATCTTTATTTCTAGTTATAGTGATAAATAAAACAGGAGAAGGTAAACCTCTTGTCCAAAATCTTTGATGGAATTTTTTGTCCTCCTAGTAGAATCCCTATGTGACTGATTATTTTTTCCCATTTCTAAAATGAAATACTTAATTTAACTAATAAGTCTGTGTAGATAAAAGGACGAATGCTATTACAGCACATCTTTGATATAACTAAATGTTTTGTTTGGTAGACCTTAGAAGACTAACCTTTCATCTTTAAGAAAGTTGATTTCAACAACAATTGTATCTCCTATTTAAAACTTCTCTTCCATAGCTTATTTTTTTGTTAGTGAGATATGTCTTTTTCAAAGGAAGAAACTGGATTTATTTTATCATTGTAACAAAATATTTCTCACTCATCCAACCCGGGAGTCTGGCAGAGTGGGAGTCTACCCAATTTACTTACACCTTTGTTCATAGCTGAAGTTTACATTGGGTGGTCTTATTAATGTTCAAGAGTAGTGGCAAGGCCAAATCATAAACACATTGTGCTTATGTAAAACATCAGAATGTAACAGTAGGGTTTCCTAATGTCCTAACTGCCATGGTGTGTGTTATATGTCTATAATAAATAGGAGCTTACTGTAAGATGCAGAAGATATGTTATAAATCCCTACAATATAAGTTGTTAAATTACTTCAAGTTCTTGCCATAGTTTATAAGAATCTAATAAAATTTGGGTGGCCTGCATTTCGTACTATGGCCATGTGCTTATAAATGACCCATATAGACATAGATGTATTGGGAGATCCTGATCAAAGTGTTAACAGTGTACTTGACATCTCATCCTATCATACTTTTGTCACGATACGGGAATTATTTCTCCACCGTCGCTTATTCTTTTTTGCATGTATGGACATCATGTAAGACTCAAAGAGCAATCAGTTAGTACTATTAATTGCTACATGGCCACTGCACCTCTTTAGAGGCCCTTTCCTGCATGTATCTGCTAGGTGATTTTTTGATTTTCTCTCTGTATTTATGCTTCTTCTTACTCTGGCAAGGATTTAGTTATATCAAGATGAAACATATTGTAGGGTTAACAACACAGACGCAGGGGTTCAACAGCCAGGGTTTGAATCCCAAATAGCTCTTTCACTTGTTAAGTGCATAATCTCGGGAAGTACGGAACAGAGCAGGTGGGAAAAGCACACTGAGAGAATGGGGAGAAAGTTTGGGTCACTGTATGGCTATGAAGATTGTACCCCACTTAGCTTTGGGAAGGCAGCACTATGATAAAGATAATGTGAATGGTAAACTGGGAGTTGAACTTGTACCACTTCTGCATCCCACAGTTTATGGACTTCATACTCACCAATTGGTTTAAAAAGTGTTTGGGGTCATTCCTTACACATGCTCATAGGGATAAGAAAGGGAAGCCTTGTAAAATGAGATGACTTGCAACAAGAATGTTAAAACAGAATACTTCCGTCATGGAAAAATAGGAGAGGGACTATGTAAATTTAATCCATATTGTTAGTTGTTAAAATTGCCTTGTCTCCTAAGAATTAGAGAGAAAGAAAAGCTTCAAAGAACAGCTGTGATGTTGGAAGTTTTTGTGGAAAAAAAAAAATTGGTGTTCTCAAATAGCTCATGTCTTTCTGAAACTCTATATGAGATTTATGAAAAAGATAAAGCATAAATTGGAGTTAGGTGGATTGAAAATACACTAGGAATTTCTGCCAAGTAAAGCAGTAAGGAAATTTCATAACCCCTCATTGTTCTGGCTTCATTCCCTTTAAATATATCAAAAAACAATAGATAGCCTTCACTTTCAGAAGAAACTAACTTAGAGATAGATTGCTTTATTTGTTTGGAATGGCGGTAGTTTTAGTGAGTTTAAATGTTCTTTAAAATTTTTATATAAATTATGCATATTAGAAAATATAATTTTTAAAAATTTTTGCTGCTGTTTTTACAATATTGGTGAAATAATCTTTTTTTTCCCTTCAAGGTTTTATTAGTCCATTTTCCCATTGCTGATAAAGACATAACTGAGACTGGACAATTTACAAAAGAAAGAGGTTTAATGGACTCAGAGTTTCACATGGCTGGGGAGGCCTCACAATCATGGTGGAAGGTGAAAGGCACGTCTCACATGGTGGCAGACAAGAGAAGAGAGAACTTGTGTAGGGAAACTCCTCTATATAAAACTGTCAGATCTTGCGAGACTTATTCACTATCACAAGGATAGCACGGGAAAGACCTGCCCTCATGATTTAAATACCTCCCACTGGGTTCCTCCCACAACATGTGGAAATTGTGGGAGCTACAATTCAAGATGAGATTTGGGTGGGGATACAGCCAAACCATATCATAGGGGATGTCACTCTCCTATTAACATTTTTTAAAATTAAGCCCTTAGTGAATCCACTATCCTGAAGTTCTTCCATCCTACTGCTCTCAAAGCAGACACTAAAACTAAGGCTTAAATGCAAATGGTTTATTTTGGTCTCTGATTGGGAATTAAAGGAAAAAGGAGTGAAGGTAACCAGGAGGCACTCTGGAATTGAGTTGATGCCGCTGTGAACAACTGGGCTTGGATTCTACTGGGCACTTCCGAGATGCTCTTAAAAATGCACCTCAGAATTGTCTGCTCAACTTCACTGCAGGAAGGGAGGATTAGCTCTTGGGCTCCCCTTCTCCATTTAATAAATTTTGCCTCACTGGGCATTAGCTCCCTCATAAGCCCAAGTTGCACAAGGGCCAGAGGTGAAAGGCATACAATGCAGCCGAAGTGAAGTGCCACCACATAACACTTGTGCAAAACTGGTGGGTGTGGCAAAAATTAAAGAAAAGGTGATCCATGCAGATGTGAGCAGGGGACAAGAGTGTCTTACATAGCCTGCTATACTTGGAGAGAGCAGAAAATGTATCATAATGCTCCAGCCATTTCATTTCAGTCTCATGCTGAACAAACCTGCTTCCTCAGCACAGTGAATGAACTCTCAGCTCTGCTATATTTGCTATTGTAATACTTGAGATATGCTTCTTCTATGGAAGATCCACATGTATTGACTCTCCCTCTATAGGATGAACACTTACATATTTTGACAGTTAATTATAGGTGTCAACTTGGCTGGACCAAGGAATGTTTAGAAACCTGGTACAGACTTCTTTTGGGGTGTGTCTGTGAGGGTGTTTTCCTGAGAAGATTTACATGTGAGTTTGAGTGGACTAAGCAGGAAGATCTGCCCTCAGTGTGGGCAGGCATCATCCAATCTACTGGGGATCCAAAGAGAACAAAAATAGAGAATAGGTGTATGTGTCAATCTATCTGCTAGAACAAGAATACACTCTTTCTCTCCTGTCCTTGGACAAATCTTGGCTCCCCAGCCTTTGGACTTAAGATTTGAACTCCAAAACTTAAGACCAGTGTCCTCCCAGGTTCTCACACCTTTGGCCTCAGACCCTGAGTTACACCATCTGTTTTCCTGGTTCCAGGCCTTTGGACTTAGACTGAGTCATGCTACTGGCATCTCAGGGTCTCCAGATTGCAGGTGACCTGTCATGGGACTTCTCAGCCTCTATAATCACATAAACCAATCCCCTCATAATTCCTGTCTCATATATTTCTATCTAATCCTATTGATTCTGTCCCTCTGGAAAACCCTGACTATATCAGTATTGATTTATAATTTTTTAAAATAGTCGCAGAAATTCATTTGGGAGAGTAATTTCTGATATCCTCTTAAAAAGTAGGGAACTGAGATCAAATAACTTGTCCAAAGTTCCTTTGTAACTTTGCCCTTAGTGTCAATATAATCAGCCCTCCATATCTGCATATTCAACCAACACTGAAGTAGCTTTATTGAGTACAAATGTTCCTTTTACATTTTTTAAGCACTTGGAAGGTCTCTGAAAAAAATAAATAAATCTGCTAAAAACACAAATTTTTATTGGCTCAAAGTAAATTTTGGTTTTTTGATTACATTTTACTAAAAAAAGATGCTAAAATATACTAATCCTGAAAGAAGATCTGATGAGAGAAAAATAACCAATAAACTAAGTCTGCAGCCATTCTAAGGGCATTCTGCTACTTTTACTTCCAAGACAAGAATGATTTATCATTAAATATAGTTGAAACTTTATGGTCTTATTTGGCTGTTTACCTCACTCACAAAAATAACTGCCCTATACATGACTGTATTTCATTGTCCTAATCTGGTTTCATGTTTTTTGTTGTTATTATTTAGTGTAAAAACTGAATGCTAACCCATGTTCATATGTGCATTTTTAAAAGCTATACCTGTTGAAATGTTGGATATTTTCACTAGCTCTCTTTTAGTCATATTAGCCTGTAAAAGTTTATTGAAGACTCTTCAATTACTGTACATTGTTTCCTGCAAAAAAAAAGTATTGAATTTTTTTCTGACCTCCCTTACTGAGAATAATGAAGACCTAGGAGAATAAGGTACTTATATTTCAAAGTCTCTTAAAGTTATTGCATTTATTTTCTTTCACAATACAAAAGAAAGCGGGAAAGCAAAACCTAGTTTAAATGAGTTATTTTAACTAACTACTTCTTGACAGCTAAGAAAAATTTCTTCCCAGTTGCCTTCTTTCCAACGTACACCATCTAATTCTTTCATAGACAATAAGAACACATGGAGAGTGGGGAGGAATGTAGCTTGCAGAATTTAGTGATTTAATTGGTGGCCTTCTCAAGTGGTGATACTGGAATTTAGGCAGTTTCTACCAAAGTCACCCAAAACCGAACTTGAACTGGCTGCATGAAGTTTTCCTACATGTTTGTCATCAAGAGTTCAAGCCACTGCAGCACTTAGTGACCTGACCATTCTACTGAAGAAAAGAAATACTATCGTAAACTCTAGTTGGTTGTGAAATGAATGTTTTCAATTGCTAGAAGCTAATGATAAAATTTTTCTAGTAATACATTGATTTTTACATTTACAGATTTCCATAAGGATTGACAAAGATGCCTCTTCATTTATGAGAAAAGTCCCTTCATTGAAATATTTTATGAAAAGTTCTATGTG
Organism: Pan paniscus; assembly: GCF_029289425.2. NCBI lineage: Eukaryota > Metazoa > Chordata > Mammalia > Primates > Hominidae > Pan > Pan paniscus. The sequence continues at coordinate 23,428,724 of NC_073271.2, forward strand.
TAACTATTTGGTACAAAGTGTAAATTTAGGTCTTCTTAAAATGACTCTACCCTTAAATAATTTTGTTTTCAAGGGTCACGTCTCTTGGGTAATGACTAACTTTCTCCTGGTGATTAGTAATAACAATTATGTAGAATGGTGATTCTTGGTGACTTTCTGTCCCACTGAATGAAACAACATATTTCAAAATCAAGACTCTGGGACATTTGGTTCTTCTAAGTCACATTTTTTCCCCAGTATATAAAGTCAAATTTTTATGTAATTTTATATAAATCACTTTTAAATAAAAAAATTAATAAAATATCAACAAGAATATTTGCTTATTAGTGTCTTCTTGAAATCTCTAAATTACAATTTGAAAATTGTTTTTCAATGTTTTTGGCTATGTAATCATTAGAATAAAAACTACGTTTTTGTTTAATCATTTGGACATCTGGACCAAGCATCTGGAAATTTTAGTCAATTGTTTTTTTTCCTTGATCCAATTTTTCTGCAGTTGTTTGGTGCAGTAAAGATACCACGTGTGGAACACATCAAGTTTGCATTCTTATCACTTTCTGTACATCTGTTACTGACATGAGTTTCAGCCAGCTTCTATGTAGGCAGAAGCCAGTTTCTGGGCCTATTTTGAAACCTTGAGTTAGTTATCATGGTTAATAAAGAGATGCAAAAAGAAACTTGCTGGACACAGAAATAATAATAGACTTATAGTGCACTACTTTAGTACTATGCTCCAGCCTCTATACGATGCAAGGTTGGTAATGTACTAAGAGCTGTTGGCTTTGAGATTCATTAGCTATTTAATACTGGAAAAATCACTTAAATTTTGTGAGACTTAGTTCCAAAATCTACAAAATATAAGGGTAACAGAGTACATTCTTTTTTGTTGTGGTTAAAAAAAAAAAACACGAGATCTACTCTCTTAACACATGTTTGTGTGTGGTACAGTGTTGTGAACTATAAACACAATGTTGTGCAGTAGATCTGAAAAACTTTTTCATCTTGCATACTGAAACCTTATACCCATTGAGTAGCAACTCCTCATTTCCCACAGTTCATTTTTAAAGTCTCTTCTACATCTGAATTTCATTTCTGAAAATTTCACATATATGTTTAAACCAACATTATAATCCAATAATATTTACTTAGTTCATATATATGTGTTCCTTAATTTGTTTTGAGCAATACTATATGATACTGTTCAAAACCAATTAAGGAACTTGACTTTTCATAGCTAGAGATCTTAGATTTCTAACAGCTGATTCTTATTTGAGCAAACAGAAAAAGATACAAATGCAGAACTATATACTTCTACTGACCAGGAGATGATGCAGCAAGTTCTTTCCCAGCCCAAAATGCATGCAGCTTATAACACTTAGCTGCCTGAACATTTTTTTTATGGAGATGGGATCTCACTTGTTGCTCAGGCTGTAGTGCGGCAGCTTTTCACAGGTGTGATAATAGAGCATTGCACCCTCAAATCCCTGGCCTCAAACAGTCCTCCCAACTCAGCCTATCAAGTTGCTAGGACTACAGGCACTCATCATTGTGCCTGGCTAATAAGTGTCTGAACATTTTGTCTACAAGAATATTTTTTGCATACAAGACTGGGGCAGAAAATTACCATTCCACTTCTATTTATTTATGGTAGGATAAAAAGCACAAAATTAAAAGTTTAGGAAACACATTGCAATAATAGATTTTCTACACAGGTAAGAAATTTCATTAAAGTACAATTTAAAATATGTGAATAAATAAAAATAATAAACTTATGTTGAAATCAACCAGAACGCCTTCAGATACTTGACATTATTTTGTTAATAATTAGAGGAAGGCACAAACACACTCTCTCTCTGTTTTTCTTTCTTTTTACATACAAATACACACACATACACACACACAATTGGAGCACAGCTAAGTGTCCATTAGTGCTCGTTTTCTACCTTTATTTTCTTCTGTAAATTTCCTCTGCTATCTCAGGATTCTTTAATTTAGCAAAGTGATGTCTTTGGAGCAACACTCAAGTGCTCCTCCATTTAAATTTGAATTCTGACTCAGCCATGTCCTAACTATGTGACCACTATGAAAGTCATTTAGTCTCTCTGTAAAATGTGGATGGTGATGATTAGGTTGTTACAAAGGTAAATGAGTTAGTAAATATTTAGTGCTTAGAACAGTGTCTAGCCTTCAGGAAGTGCTCAATAAATGTTAGTGTTTTTTAGTATGATGTTAGACACCCCTCAGTAGGACAGGACAAATTTTGGAAGAGGAAGGTAAAAGAATGCTCCGTTATAATGAGTACTGTAAAAGTCCCCTCTTATCCACAGTTTCACTATCTAAGATTTCAGTTATTGGAGATCAACCACGATCCTAAGTTATTAAACAGATAATTTCAGAAATAAACTATTTCTAAGTTTCAATTGTGTGCTATTCTGCGTAGCATTAGGGAAACTCATATTATTCTGCTTTCTTCCCAGCCTTCTTGCCTGGGATGTGAATCATCCTTTTGTCCAGCGCTTCACACTGTAGACACTACCCACCCCTTAGTCACTTAGTAACTATCTAGGTTCCACTAGCTGCAATCCGTGGTGATATCACAGCGCTTGTGTTCAAGTAGCCCTTATTTGACTTAATCATGGCCCCAAAACACAAAGGTAGTAATTCTGGCAATTTGTATACGCCAAAGACAAGCTGTAAAATTTCTCCTTTAAGCAAAAAGTGAAAGTTCTTAACTTAGGAAGAAAAAAACATTGTACGCTGAACTTGCTAAGACCTACTGCAAAGACAAATCTAACCGCAAAATGGTGAAGAAGGAAAAAGAAATTTGTGCCAGTTTTGGTGTTGCACATCAAACTAGAACAATTACAGCCACAATGCATGACAAAGGCTTAGTTGAGATAGAAAAAGGATTAAATTTTTAGTTGGAAGACATGAACTGATACTTGTGCAAATTGATGGGAATTGGGTTCAGTACTATCCATGCTTTCAGGCATCCACTGGAGCTTTGGATCATATCCTTGGTGAATAAGCGGGGACTACTGTAATGAGGATAGACAGCTCTACTAGGTGGCAAACTTTGGATGTTTTCAGTTACCCTCATATTTTATACATTTGGAAAATGAGGTCCAGAGAATTTAAGCAACTTTCTGTTATTAAATGCTTAATTAATCCCAAATCCTAAATATAAAAGTCATAACACAATAATTCAGCACTTAAGTCTTCAAAGATTGTGAGGAATGCAAATGGTTGAAACCAGAACCCTCTAGGAGTTGAGATTGAGGTTACTTTAAAGTTTCAGGCTCTGTCTCAATGGTTTGCCTCATACAAGTGGGTCCAGTGTACAGAATTACATTAAAAAGACTCCAATTTTTGAAAAGAAGATGGTAAACTAATGTAAGTTTTCTGTCCACATATTGCAAATAGAAGCAAGAAAGAAAAAGAGGCTAGACAGAAAAACCAAGAGAGGTCATCAATTTTGTGAGCTTAGCTATGACTTAGTGACTTAGTTCACAAAGTGAAAGTACTGAAAAAAAAAAAGCCTTCAGAAGCGAGACCAACATTGTCATCTAGTCCTATACCTTGATACTGAATCTTATTATAATACAGTTGACCATTGAACAACATGGGGTTGACCTGCGCAAGTTCACTTACACATGGATTTATTTTTCAATAAAAGTTATATGTGTGCCTGCTTCTTCTGCCTCCCCTTCCACCTCCTCCACCTCTTCTGCCTCTACCTTCCGAGACAGCAAGACGAACCCTTCTTCTCCCTCCTCCTCCTCAGCCTATTCAATGTGAAGACAAGATGAAGACCTTTATGAGGATCCACTTCCATTTAATAAATGGAATGACTTAAGACTTTTATCTTCTTTATGATTTTTCTAATAGCATTTGCTTTTCTATAGCCTACTTTAGCCTACCTTGCCTTAACTCTTTGAGACTACGTAGTCTTTTGGTGCTGCTTCCCTCTGTAACGCATCATTTTTTGTGCTCCTTTTGAGCCAGATTTTGGATTCATTTGCAAATCACCTAGCATGGCTGAACTAAAAGGATGCTATTATTTTCTGAATCTACATGAGCTGCCAGATCTACTGCTCACAAATAAAGTACTATGGGGTCTCTGTTCAGAGCTGATTTGCTCAGGTAGATCAGACGATTAACCCAGTTCCATTAACCATTACAAGGGTGGATCTCCTCGGATATGTGGATACAAAAAAGAAGCCTTCCATGCTGGGGACAATTTGTAGTGGTGGGTCATCAGAGGAGCAGGAATTCCTAAATAAATATACCGTATATCTTCTCTTCTAGCCACTGAACAGCACTGAGAGAATAAATGGCCCAGCCCTGACTTTTGGGTTCCCATAGCAATGTGTTTATGTTCTTACTTTGGTCATAGCACTAACCATAACATATTATGCTCATGTATTTATCACACTGTCATCCCAAGCAATTTGTGAACTCCTCGACACCAAGGATTGAGTCCTATTTATTCTTGTACTCCTGGCATATCTCACAGTGCTTTTCACATAGTAGATCCTCAAAATGTGATGTTGACCTAATTTTCCATGGTGAGTCATTGAATCAATTATAACACTCAGTGAACTGTTTAGATAGAAAAGAACTTCCATGTGATTTAAGGGGTCAAATGTAGGTAGGGAAGCTGCAGATTATTTATAGTATCACATTTGATGCAGCTTAGAACAGAAATCATGACTTTTCACTTTATCCTCAGAGTCACTTTGCTGAGAAGGCATAAAGTGGCCAGGATTGATAGTTTTACAACATGATAATCAGCCAGGGTTTACAAGGCACTCTGCACAACTCTGAAATACGCTGCCATTTTTATTCTCTCCTGCAGGATGTACATTGCACATACTAAAGGCACTGAGTTACAGGGCACTCTTTCAGTTTGTTTCTACTAGAAGTTTCCAGATGAGTTTGAGCACAGACTCTCTCTCTATACCAAACACTACCTCTTGCCCTCATGAGAAATTAGCATTGTACAAAACACATTTTTCAAGATGGTAGTTCTAAGTCATTGGTCAAAACCACATTGGCATATGGGGATCAGAAGAAAACAGTGCCAAAAGAATAAGAAGACCAGCTGGGCGCGGTGGCTCACGCCTGTAATCCCAGCCCTTTGGGAGGCCGAGGCAGGCTGATCACAAGGTCAGGAGATGGAGACCATCCTGGCTAACACGGTGAAACCCCGCCTCTACTAAAAATACAAAAAAATTAGCCAGGTGTGGTGGTGGGCGCCTGTAGTCCCAGCTGCTCGGGAGGCTAAGGCAGGAGAAAGGCGTGAACCCGGGAGGCGGAGCTTGCAGTGAGCCGAGATCGCGCCACTGCACTCCAGCCTGGGTGACAGAGTGAGACTCCATCTCAAAAAAAAAAAAAAAAAAAAAAAAAGAATAAGAAGACCACAGGAGCTGGAAACCTCACAGAGACTCAAGAACCAGGAATCTATGAGCATGAGAAGTGGATGACAGAACCCAATCAAGGAGTATGCAGCCCAAACCTTTGTTGGGGTGATGTTGCAGTTTTGTAAAGACAGTCACTAATGCACAGGGATCTGCAGGTAAAATTTGGGGGGAACATTTTAGTAAAAACGTAAAGGTATAAAGGACATTTGCTGATACCCAAGTCAACTGGGTGACTCTCTTATTTACAGATCTTTAGGACATGAATTGCTCCATATCTAGACCTACATACACAAACAGATATGCTCTTATTAGAAATGTATTGGTGCAGGCCAAGCGTGGTGGCTCACACCTGTAATCCCAGCACTTTGGGAGCCTGAGGCGGGTGGATAACTTGAGCTTAGGAATTCAAGACCAGCCTGGCCAACATGGGGGAAACCCACCTCTACTAAAAATACAAAAAAATTAGCCGGGCATGGTGGCACATGCCTGTAGTCCCAGATACTTGGGAGGCTGAGGCACGAGAATTGTTTGAACCCAGGAGGTGGAGGTTGCAGTGAGGCAAAGATCATGCCACTGTGCTCCAGCCTCAGCTATAGAGTAAGACCCTGTCTTGTCTCAAAAAAGAAAGGAAAAAGAAATGTATTATGTGCAAAGCATTACACAAGCCATTTGGAGAAATGCATAAGCACATTCTTACAGGTCATTTTGGTAGACCACAAATATATTTTTGAAAAAAAATCAAAGAAATAATTCATCCCAATGTATGGGAAGTGACAAATTAGAAGCAGAATAAATAGGGGCATTGAAAGTTCAGAGATGGGAGGGAGGAATCACTGTGGCCCATGACTTTCTGAGAATGATTTACCAGGGAAGATGGATTTTATTTAGAATCCAAAGGCTGGATAAAATTTTGGTAATCGGCAAGGAAAGAGGAGGACATTTTAGTGCTGGTGATTAATGTGAGTAAAGGTAGAGATGCTAGACTGTGTAAGAAGTGTTTGTGATCAGGATGACGGAAATTTAAAAAAATGTTTCGAATTTAAAAAATAAAAAGGGTAGAGGGAGTAACGTCCAGACTGCTGTGGGTGAAACCTTGATTCTATCCTACAGAAAGAGGAACTATTAAATATTTTTGAACAATAAAAATGTAACAGGACAAAAATGGTGGATAAAAATCAATGGGTGGTAATGTGGATCACAGGTTACATAAAAGAGAGGACCTAAATGAAGTGATTTTAAAAATAAACAGCTCTTTGTGCCTTATTTATATTTTTTCAAGTCAAAATCTTCAGAGAAAAAGCCAAATGAAAAGGACAAAGCAGGAAAGTGTTTCTTGAGATGTACTTATAGAACCCAATAGGTATTTAAAAAGAAAAAGAAAAAGAAAAAAAAAAAGAAATGTATTATAATGTCAAGGTAGTAAAATCCAGCAAAAAGATGAGGGAACAAATGTTTGGCTCAATCAGCATTAAGGGACGTGGATTAGGGAGTATCTAGAATAAACCTAATCTTACTCTGGTAAACCCTTAAAGTGGTTTTAATTTTCCAGGTAGATTCAGAGTACAGCAAGCAAATAGAGACTGAACCTCGAGGAACACTGACAGTTTGGATGTAGAGATTCGTAACAAGATTTACCCTCCAAAGCAGTTTGAACTCTTTCAAAGATATCTCATGATCCGATTTCTTGACTGCAACTCTTATTATTGTTTCTTTTTTTCTACAGGAGCGCGTCTTTCAACTCTTCTATGTGTCTGGTCTAATCCACCTTTCCTTTGGCCTCTCATCTCAAAACACTCTCAGCTGCTTCTTATAATTTCTTGTCAAATTAGCACATTCTCTTTTTTTTCCCCTCCTAAGTAGTTTCCTCCTCACTCATCCCTGAAGTAGGCTTTTCATCAATTAGTTTTTTTTTGTTTATAGTACAGACATGGAATACTTAGTAATGTCCCAAGAGTACTCTCATCTCAGCTAAGCATGGTGTATTTACAATACTCCTACAATTGGAAGCAAAGATGGTTTCATCTCAGGACTAAACATTAGTTACTTTTAATGCATCTGTTTCATTTTTACTTTAAAAGAGGTAATATTACTGTAATTACATTAAATGTCTACTTTAATACCATGCCTTTAAAAGCAAGACAAATTAAAATTCCTTTCTTTCTAGAACAAAAATTGATATGTCGCTCCTGCTGATAAGAGAAGCTCTCTAGGGAGTATGGAGGCAAGAAACGCTTGATAGTCAGAGAAGCTTATTGGAGAAAGATTCTAGCCTTCTGTAAAATATAAAAATCATGTGAGACAAAAAGCCAAAAGATTTTTAGGAAAATGGAAAAGGTACATTAATGAAATAATGCTGAAACTTTACTTCATTAAGTTTATTCATTTATTCCTCATCTTTCCCACCTCTACCTATGGCCACAAATAGCTTTTCAAATTTTGCCCAAAACCAGTTTGCAATATTTCTCAGGAGAATTTAATTTTCATCGTTTCCAAATACAGCACTCAAAAAATCCCACAAAAGGTTGTACTGAACAATCAACCTCTAAAAGGAAAAACAAAATCCATACCTGTTATAAATGTCTTTCTCTATACCTGGACATTTTTGCTATTATCTTGAATTTTCTAATAAATGTATTCAGTTCTCTAGAACTAGAACACCAATTCACATCCACTGATATACTTCCACTGGGTTTGTTCTTCATTTGCTATATAGATAGTATGAGATACTCATGATGTTAACCCTTTTAAACACCACCAACCACAAAAAAATGGTACCCATGTACTTTTGGAGAATGGACAATAATCCTTATAATAGGATTCAGTATGTAAAATTTAGAAATATCACACTTTTGGCAATCTTTGTATATCCCAAAATGCAAAGCACTGCTAGTAAAAGCAATTTTCAATAGTGGAGACATTTGTCTTTTGAATATAAATCACCAAATCATTTGTGACATCTAGGCAGTTTTATTTGTTCAGATATCAATCTATATGTGAATACTGAGTGTGGAAGGGTTGCTTATAAAGTTGATAATAAAAGCAATAATGGGTAGACTGACAATATTTTGATAATGTCACCAAAATTTGGTGCTATATAGTTTGAATTTTATGTGACATATAAAGAATGTGGTCATCAAAACAAGGATAGAAAAGGATATGACGTTTCCCTGCCCCTACCTCATTATGAAAAAGTAGTCTTACATTTTAGAAAAGATAAATGTATTAATATGTTACGCTTCAAATGTTGTTCTCTGCTGCGCAGGGAAATTTGATCAGGAAGCTGCCAATAATAAATTCCGGTTGACAAATAGCAAATTCTACCGGGCTGAAACAAAACTCAGTTCTGAAAATCATCAGAGAAATCTTTGTGAGTTGTAGAAAACTACGTACGTTTAAATTCAGAAATACTGATTTCCACAATAATTAATTCTGCTTTATTCAAAAGAACCAATATTTATTAGACTATAGCAGGTTTTTTGATGTAGAGTTTAATACTATGGCAAATTTACCTGAGTACTCTTTTTGTATTTGCTATTTAATATATACAATTTTATAAATCAGAAGACCTCATTTATAGTTCTATAAAATCTATTATATTGTATCTTTTTTCTTTCAAGAAATATGTAAGATTGATATTTCTTCCTTTCTTCTCATTTTTTGTTATGACAACTTTTCCAGATACAATGCCATGTGAGCATTCCCAACCTGCTTAACTGATGGGAAGAGATAAAATTTTTTAAAATGTTTGGGCAAAATTTGGGTCAGTTTCTACTTTCAAATAAATCACTACAACAACTTTTATTTACTAAAATGTAGCATATGCTAGTTATTTTAGAAAATTTACGACGATGTTATATAGCTGGTTAATTTCAAAATTAAGATTCAAAATATTTGTGTTCTTTCGTGAATTGCGGATACTAAGTAGCAATTGCTTACAGAGAAAAATAATATAATAAAATTTATCGCCACTAATTTTGAAACCCTGTGTGGGCTCCTGCCCTAGCCGACACTCTTTCTCCTTCATTCAGAGGTAAATACAATTCTAAATAATGTGTTCATCCTTCTTTTTTCCTTTGTTTCGCTTTTATCACGTATGTTAGATTCCCTAAGCCAAATGATATTTAGTTTTCAAAGCCTTGTACTTTATACAGGTAGGATTTTGTCTGCATTATCCTGTGATTTGCTCTTTTGTTTAAGCATTATGATCCTGGGATTCATTTATGTTATTTTGTGTGTACTTTATTAAGTTTTCAGGCCTGGATTATATTCCATTCCATGCATACACATCAAGATATTTGTTTATTCCATTGTGGATGAATTTGGGTTTCTTTCCAAGATTTTTCTTTTAAGAACAGTGTTATTGTGAATATTCTTATACATGTTTTCTGATTCACAGATATAGATTCTCTAGGACATTGGATTTTATATTTTTGACTATAAAATGCATTTTATTCAACAACCCTATCTAAACATATTGTATAGTGTATAGCAATGAGTTATGTATGTGTTTGTAAAACTAAAACCAAAATAATATAAAATACACCATTAAAATTTCTATTCTACCTACTCTATTCTACTTTGTTCTATTTGATTAAAACAAACAAACAAACGAACAAAAACAACAACAACAACCACGCTGGTCTTGAGCCAGTGGAAATCTTGAGCCGACACTAAGTTGTAACCTTTGGTTTCAACACATTGCTCTGTGATATATTTGCCTGCCTTAAGGTATATTGAAGAGTGGAATTAGGAGGCTTAGCATATTTTAGGCCGGATAAGTTACACAAGTGGTGGTAAAACAATCACCCAAACATATTGGAGTTCTCACTGTAGTGACTTTTACATCTCAACACTCATGTAACCACTGCTACAGGAAAGGAGTGGCGCTTATATCCACATAGACACAGACCCAGATTTACCATGGGTCCTCCAGGGACAAGATAGACCCATGGGTTGTGCATTTTTGTGACTAATGTTTCTTTTGCTCACTGCTCAGTAAGTAAAATCTAGCAGGAAATGTGGCCTATCAGATGAATATCTGGTGAATGCTACTGTCTTTGCCACAGAGGGTATGTGTTTCTTCAACTTAATAGTATTAAACTGTTCTCCAAATGATTGTATCAATTTACACTTTCATTAGCAGTATATAATTATACTGGGAGCTCCACATTGTCACACATACTTGCATTGGCAGAATATTTAATGTTTAATAGGTGTGAAATCCTAACTCATTGTGATATTAATTTCTACTACGTTATAAATGAGTTTGATCGTCTTTTTATATGTTTCTGGGTCAATTTCCTTTCTTTCTTTGTTAAATGCCTTTCTTTCTCTGTTGAAGGCGTTCTTTGCTATTTTATCTCAGATTATTTGTCATTTTCCTATTTGCTCTACTAGCGTTATTATATATTCATTATTCTTTTTGTATTCTTTATGTATTATTAGTTGTAAGTGGTGCAAATAATTTCTTTCCCTTTTCACTTTTTACAGTACTTTTGTATAAAATAGATGTAGTTGAATTGATCAGTTTTTTACTTTATGTATACTTTTTGGATCTTGTCCAAAAATGCTTTCCTTTCTTATGTTGCATAGTGATTTTAAAAATAATTTCCACTGAAAGTTTTTTCTTCTATATAAAAGAGCTTATTTTCATGTATGGTATGGGGAAGAATAAATTCAAGAAGTTTAATATATGAAATAAATGGGCAGGGATTAGTGATATGGAAAAAGAACAGAATAGAGACTCCAGAAATAAATTATTGCATATAAGAATATTTTAATTTGTAAAACCAGAGGCAGTTTATATCATAGAGGAAATGGTGAGCTTGTCATTAAGTGGTGTTGGACAATTGTTCATCCATGTGGAAAAATATTGACATCTATCTGTATTAATCTGTTTACGTGCATTTGTATCTATGTCTAAACATATTCTATATTTATATTATGCTTGCACACCTTCCCCCATCATACATAATAATATGCTGTTTATATTTTTATGTTATGAAATTTTAAATTTTTACTCATACACATTAATCCTGGAATATAGAGACAGATTTGACTTTGGTATATTAATGTTGTATCTAGAAAATTTGATAAACTCATTAATTTTAACATTTATGATCATTTTAAAGGGTTTTCTATACATAGAGTAATGTTATCTAAGAAGAGTAACAGATTACCTCTTTATTTTCATATCTTTAATTTCCTTAATGGCACCATAAGCAGTGAAGTTGTATACTGTCCCATGTATACTTGACCAGAATACATATTCTGAAGTTAATGGTTCAGAATTATATATAAACTCAATCAATCTAGCATTTCATTTGTATGAAGCTGACATAAGTTTTCCTCTCTACTCTCATTGTTACTATTGAATCCTCACAATGTTAAGAGGTAGATTGGGCTGTTATACTCTCAGGCTTAGAGAAGTTGAATAACTTGACTTAGGCCAAACACTTAGTAAGTGGAAGATGATCACAGGTTTCTGTCTCCAATTGCCGTGCAATTAACCTATATGCTACTCTGGCAACTCTAACTGAAAAAAGGTAAGTTTACTCCAGGATAAAACCAGTGAAAAACAGCAATCTTTTTATTAAACCATATTCTTGTCTAGTCTCTTCTACAGAGTGACCTTGAAAGCAATCTCAGTGTTTTCTAGGGCAAACTAAATTGATGACACTTTTTGATAAAGTCCCAGAATCATCTTATTAACAATCACATTACACATTCAAGATATTGCCCTATTGCATATCCACATTAAAGATATTCAATTTGGTGATTAGCGGTTCAACTTAACCAATTAGCTAAATTCCTTCCTTTTTCTATTTTTCTTGATAATATAAATACAAACTCTGAGATGTCCCCTGGTCTCTGGAAAGGTGTAATTTAAATGACAGCTGAGTTTTGTATCACAAAAGAACTCAAATAGAGAAACGATTCATAATGGATTTTATCACTTCGTTAATCATTTAAAGCTACCTTGCATGACAGAGACAGATAACTCTTCACTCTTTAGCCATTTAATATATGAAGATATTAAACCTCTTGAGTATTCTTGATGGAATACATCAGACGATATTTATTTTCTTATTGGGCAAGCACTCTAGTATATTAAAGAAGAAGAAGCTGTTATTCAACCGAAGTTTTAACTAGACTGACTCTGGGGCTCATAATGGTAATCCACAATTTGCCAAGATATTTATTCTATTCCATTTGAGCAGCAGCATGGTTTAATGAGAAACATTGCTCTTTCCTATGGCTTCTGTAGCACTGTAATTTTACCACATTATTTGTATTATGGGATATTTGATTGTCATTTCTAATCTTTCATTCTTCCCAATATCATTCTCTTTGCCATGTGACTTTATATTTCCTCTCACTAGTAGTGGAGTATATTTCCCTGCCCCATTGATGCTGAATTTTGCCATGTGATTTTCTCTGGTCACTGTCATACGAGTAAAAATAACTGTGGCAGTTCCAAATCTAGACTTTTAACAGCATTGCCCATTTATGCATACCCCTCTTGCATTTCTGCCATCGTAATTAGAAGAACATGCCTTGGCAAATCCATTGATCCAAGGAAGATTAGAGACACATGTAATACAGCCCCAGTCTTCAGCTTGATTCCAAGGGTAGCCAAATTCAGCTCCTTAATCAGCCAGCTTCCAGCTGACCGGCAAGCACACGAACTTGAACAAGTGATTGTTGTAAGCCACTAGTTTTTAGGGAGTTTTTTTCTTCCAAGACATTATTGCTGCAATTGGTGGTTTATGTACATACATTCAAGAAATGCCTTCAGAACTCTTGTATGTTAGACACTAACCTAGATGTTGATTAAATAGTAGATGAAAGAATAGTGATATATGTTCTCATAAACTACCGTTTAGAGAGTGATAGAGACAAGTTGATGGATAATAAAATATAATGTGGGTAAATGTTTTGATCAGAGCATGGTGTTGTGGGAATATATGAGCCTGGTGCCTCATTTATACCTGTGGGTTTGCCTTAACTCTCCATAAGAAGTCATGACTATGTCAACAGTGGGACTCGTAAAAACTGTATAAAGGAGTGACATTTGCTCCAAATAGAGTTAGCAGCGTGAGTGATCAGAGGGCATAGAGTACTCGATGAGCTGGAAGGAGATAAGATTGGCTATGGTGAATGTTGGAGGAAGAGTGGAGGGAGAAGTTTGTAATGTATGTGCTTTAGCTAATGCAACACCATGGTAACTATTATAGTGTTTGGACTTGACTCAAGAGCAATGGTACTGGTGGTGTTGTTAGGAGGGAATTCTAGTTTTCCTTTACTACACCTGTTATTATTTAGCTGTCTTTCCCATGAGAAGATGAGAATATCGGTATCCTCAGTGCCAGACAAATTGCTTTTTCCTGGAGCATATATTTAATGCATTCAATGTGTAAAATGGCATTTAACACACTGAATGCATTACAGATTTATATGTGCCAGTTTCAGTTTCTGGGAGGCAAATGGGGATGTGAACAAAACAAATGGTTAGTCATGTTTCATATAAGTTTAGGATCAACTTATTAGATCATCTTGAATGCCTTTCCCTGCCAATTCAGGATGAATTAAACTCTGGCCTAGCCATTTCCCAGTGGTTTGTCTAGCCTAATTTTAAAATAATCAAATGAAGGGACTTAAATTAGCTGGGGAAATTATTCCATGCTTTGATAGATTTTGATGCTAGGAAATGTTTTTCTGACAGTCTAACCAAATTTTCCTTCCACGATTTTATCCCATTACTTTTAGTTCCGATTTAAAACCATCTGAATACTCTCTTTTCCTTTTAAGTAGTCACACAATCACCTAATGTTAATATCAGTGGTTTTCTTTCCTTCATTTGCCAGACCCTTGTTTTTTCACACATATTGAAGTTACATTTTTTTCTCTAGATTTATTAGCTTACATATTTTGGTCCATTTTACTCTATTTTTCATCCGGGCTTTAATATTTATATCCTGTTTTTATCATCTTCCCCAGTAGTATTTGTATCATGTCCCCGATGAGGATAATTAGTGAGCTGTTTGTTCTCCTTTCAAAGCCATGAATAAAGGTGTCCTATAAAATGAAGCTCTTACGCTGATCTTTACTTGGTCCTCTGGGAGACTTCCTCACAGCTATGCACTCTGCCCTTATCATGAGTTGTTTTCTACATTTCTTCCAGTTTTCAAAATATGTTAGCAGCAAAACATGCAAATCTACTGAAAATTGTCAAATATGTGCTTGCGATGTGTTCAACAAAAGAGAACCAATTAAAATATGTTTTTGATTTAGACACTACAGAGTACAGAGTCTTAGTACTCAGGATCTGTAGTTAAGGTTCCTTCCAAGAGACAATAACTTCATGACAAATCGCACACTCAGCAAATGTTGAGACTGGGTCTTGGCAGTTTTTGTCCATGGTGGGAAGTGTTAGCAGAGCTTTGACTTTTTGCAGCGCTTGGCGTATTGAGTTGAAGCAGATTTTCAGGGAAGTGTTTTTCATGTCTGGCTACTCTCGATTTGGAAGAAGCATTAATTCTAGGGTGATCAACTCCTTTGCCATGCCCTAACAATAGCATCGTTGGCTACTCTTTGGTTCTAAAGAACATTTTCCAAAATTTTTTTTTTTTTTTGTATGGTCTTGTTAAAAAAAGAATGTTACGTGGAAATGTAAAGATGGAAACGGGGGAGGAAATGAACATAGAGGATGAGCAAATATTGAACTATTAGGCATACACACAAATATTTACCTCTCTATATACAAAGACACTTTCCCAAAATGTTAGAAATGGAGAAAATCTCTAGTTCTGAATTAGGCAATTGTGTTAAATACAGTGTCTTCTGCCCAAAAGAACATACACTCCAGCTATAACCAGTGGAGGACACACTAAGGAAGATCTACACATTTTGAAAGGCTGCATGAATCATTTTTCTTCTGTCTCAGGACAACCCAGTTGGGGCACGTCTAGTGTTACTCCCAATTCTGAGATCAGGAAAATTAGGATTAGATAGTTGGACTGACTTGTCAAAGGGCCACCTATGAGTAAATGCTGCAACTGAATTCTAACTCAGGGTTGTCAGATAGCTGAGCCAGGTTTTAAATGCCATAGATACTGCACTTAAATGAGGTAATCAACGTAAAATATCATGCCTGACAAATAGTACAAGCTTCTTATCCATTGACTGTTATTACTAATCTGGATGAATAGTGTGACTTATTGCTTCTAACCCAAATCCAAGATTTTTGAAACAGTAGCTGTTGCCAAAATGCTATGAGAAAACTCTTCTAAGAGATCCCCATGTGCCGATATGAAAAAAATATATTTTCTGCAAAAATAAGTTTATTTTCTTTTAGTCAAACACAAATAAAAGTTGAAAAAGTGTTATAGTGACTTTTTGGTAATCTTGCTTTGCCGTTAATTAGCTTTGTGAGATCTTTGAGTTAATTCTTCTAGCTTCAGTTGTTTTATTGTAAAATGAAGGTACTATGAGAAGTTATAAAATGAGAGGATTCAAATGAAAGTACCCTGAGGATGATACAGCACTGCAGAGATGCATATGAATACTGTTACTACTGTTACTATCCTCAATTTCCCATCTAGACCGTTAGGAGTTGAATGGTGGCCCTGAAAAAGGTAAGTCCACATCCTAATGCCTGGAACCTGTGAATGCTGCCTCATTTGGAAGAGGAGGTTTCACAGAGGTAATCAAATTAAAGATTTGGATATGAGGAGATTTAAGGTGCATGATCTGGGTGGACCCTAAATCTAATGACAAATGTCCTTAAAGAGACATATAGAAAAGACACACACAGAGGAGAAGGTTGTGTGAAGACAGAATCAGAGCTTAGACTAGTCTACAAGTCCAGGAATGTCAACAACCAGCAGAAACTGGAAGAGGTTTTCCTAGAACCCCCAGAGGAAGCAGGTCCCTGAGGGTATCTTAATTTCAGACTCTTCATCTCCACAGTTCTGAAAGAATAAATTTCTGTTGTTTTACGCCGGCTAGTTTGTGGTAGCCTCATGAAACCAAAAATAAATAAATAAATAAATAAATAAATAAATAAAACAAAAAAAACCCCACAAAAATGGTACGACTCCAATGCTTTAATGTATTTAATTTAACTTGAGCTTCTAACTTATCCATTAAAATGACAAGTTTAAATGGATCATTCTTAAATTCCTTTCTAAGGGCAATAATAGTTAATTAGATGTAAGTTTTCTTACCAGTGTGTTTTGAAAATGTACCCAGTTTAGAAGATAAAGAAAGAAACTTGGGATATTAAAGAGGAAGGTTAAAAATGCGCAGGGTACCGAAGCTGGTGGTGTTTAAGGAAAGCACAAAGGTAGAAAATAGAACAGTCCTGATCTCCAGGTATTCTTCAGGAATAAAAAAATTAAAAGCTATATTGACTCTAGATAATTAACACATTTTATACATCTTACCTCAATAATTTAGGTTTACATTTAAGGTATCTTTTTATGGCAAATGTTTCTATTTATTGAGACAAGAAATAAAGTGCATATTTGAAAAAAAATTCATAACGAATTCAAAAATTCATGTTTTGAGAGGCAGTTTTCAAGTTTAAATTATAATGGAACTACTTTCATATATATCTTAGAAGTAAAATTATGCATATCATATTTCCACATTTGATTAAGGTTTTCTGTGAAGTAGACAGCTTTTAGACTATTTACTAATTTAGCAGTAGCATTTTATTGATTAATAAACATTTTTAGTTGATCAGCAGGATGTAGAACTTAACTTATTGTAAAGTATTTTATTTAGATAGAATACTTTTTTTTTTACATTGGATTAACACAAATTGGGTAAAAATTGCTTTCCCTGTTAATTTAAATTAGCTCTAAAATGCTAATCCAGTTGTTTAATTATTCGACTCCTAGCCAAATTGTTTTTGTGTTTTTAAAGTTTTCAGTGTGTGACATGAAAGCAAAACAGAACAAAACAAAGCCCAAACCACAAGCCTGTTAAAAGTTATTTCAGATGACTCAAGAAGCCAGGGATTAGAGAATTCTATGTACAAGTCCTATTCACTATGCTCTGTTTCTATCTTGAAAAGATGTGAAAACCCTAAGACAACATTTAGAATAGTAGTTGCTTAAGACTGAAATTAATTTCAGTTGCCTATACTCAAAATATACTATTAGAATGCCAAATTTTTGTTTATTAAACTTTTTTCTTTTTTAAAAAAATAGCCATGTTTATTACCTAAGCAACATCTACTGCTTTCAGATTCCATGAGTGATGGATAATAGATATGTTAACAGAGGATTATTTTGATTGATAGACAGATTCATTCATTAATTTATAAAGATAAACACTTTACACGTGTATTTACTGAACATATGTTATGTTCTAAATACTTCTCTAGGAGCTAAACATACAATGGTGACAAAATTGGTAAAGATTTTCAAGTGGCTTCCATCGCAGCAGAGGTGATCACACGTTAAAAGATAAGCAAATTATCATGAAGGCAATGACAGATAAAGTGATAGGAAGTGTTGATGGTAAAGAGGCAGGAAAGCATAACAGCAGGTGGGGTGGGAAAGGTAGCTGGGGTCAGATCAGGGCCTCTGGGCCAGGGGAACATGCATTCATGTTGAATGTATTAACCTTGGTGAGATTCTGAAGCCTAAACATAAACTACCACGTATTATGATTGATTTCTCTGAAGTCACCCCATTGCATGTGGTGTCAGCCCCACAGAAAGATTATTTTGATTGCAAGGGTAAATGGGGACTAGAAATTAAAAGGAAAGATATCAAAGAAGAAGACATCTACCAACCTTCACCAGAATATGTACTTTACCTTTATTGTCTCTGTAGGGTTCAAGTAAACAATTTGATTTTTCAATTATGTTTGGTGAGAGTTTAGTGATTTTTTTTTTCCAGTCATGTCACTGGTTTTGCAGCATGTGGCTATTTATTGATTAAATCAATAAGTCAATCAACAGATAGCCAGTTTCAGTTAGTTAATTTGTTGATTTAATCAATAAATAGCCACATGTTACAGAAACTGCAACTGGCCTGTAAAGCTCTCTTGATAAACACTTAATGGTCCTCATACTGCCTTAAAGGGACCACTGGAATGGGATTTAGTTTGTGTTCACTCTGTCAGGTCAGTTGACTCTTTTCCCTTTTAGGGAGGAATGGCTTTGAATTGGCCTTTTTGGGCTTTAAAAGGAAAGGCATCAAGGGAGTCTCCTGAGTCTGCGGAGACAGAGTTGGTGAGTAAGTAGATGGTAATGTATACTTATAGGCACCTTCTGAGAGGGCTCTTGGTGATTCTGCTACTGGGAGTCAGGCATCCATACCCTTGAGTGTGGACTAGACTCAGACTCATTTACAATGAACAGGAAATAGTAAAGGTGATGAGATGTTGCTTCTGAGGTTAGGTTAGGGCAATCATTACTCATATCTTGTAAATTCATTTATCAAATGTTTTCATAGCTCATATCTAGGTAAATCAGTTCAGCAGGAGGGTGGGCATTCTTCAGGGTGTAGGAAAGCTCTATTTCTTTGCTTTGCTGAGCACAGAAATGGCTTGGCCACACCTATCTTTCCTGTCAACATACATTCAACCATGTGCTATGCACACATACACACATGTGCATGCACACACACATACATGCCTACACTACTTTCAGAGGTAAAACTAGAAAATTCTCAGAACATACAAAGAATCTTCTGGCCAACACTACACATTCTAGGAGGTAGTAGGTAGTAGAAAAATATCACCTCCATTTATATAAGGCAGCATCAGAGGTGTGATTTGTGAGGCCATCAGAGACAAATAGAAAGTGATCTATAAGCAAGAAAATAGCAATTCATGACTGTTGTTTCTAATAGCACTAGAAGAGCAAGTATTTGAATTGTCCCTAATGACATGGATATTTCAAGATAAATATTTGAAAGCAATACTATGACGACCCTTTGGCCACCAAACAGTTTTACTCAACTCTCATCTTCTTACATTGGAGGAAAACAATCATACCTTAAAAGAGCTGTTTACCTCAGCTCTTCTGTGATTCACAGCAACCCAATTGGAAATTATATAGGGGAAGCTAATAAATTAACTTCTGGCTTCTGTCTATATTTTATCTAAAAGTGGTCCATATTTTTTGACTTCCTAATTCTAAAGGCATAACATTCATCAGTATTATATTTGAATACGAATTTTCTCAATGAATAATTCAAAGATAAAAAATTTACAGGTGAAACCTTAATCTAGGTTTTTTTTTTATTTGTCATTCAAAGGAAATTTAATTCTCTCAGTAAGAATAAAAGACTATTTAATAGCCACTGTTCAAGGTGGAGAGATGTACCCTTATTCTCAGCCTGATTACAATCTAATTAGAGACAAAAAGCAAAGAAGGCATACTCAACAATAAGTATCATAACTAAGGGAACAAACAGGGATCACAGGAATTGACTGAATGCTGGTATTATTCCCAGCTGTGGAAATTAGGAAACTATTAATAGGTTACGTGCTGCAATTGGAAACAGATAATTAAATGAAGAGCACATTTCAACAAGTATTAAGAAGGGGACATTTTTAGTCAGAGAGAAGAATGTGAATTGAAGGTAAGCATGCAGTATTTGGCTTACCTGGTTGAGAGTACACTGATATGGTAGGAGTCAGGCCACAGAAGATAACGTGTGCCTCCTGAAGCGGTATGGAATCTGTGTGGGGAAGAGAAGGATTTTAGTGTTAGCAATGAGGAGCATGGATTAAAGGTGTGGAAAGTCAGAGACCTCTTAAGAGGCTGTTATGATATACCTTCCGAGGAATGATAAGAACCTAGACTAAAGCAGTGAAAAGAGAAGCAGAGAGTGGATAGAATGAATGTGAAAGATATTAGACAAAAGTAATAACAGGATTGGCTGGGTAGTTTTTGTTGTTGTTGTTCTTTTTTTGAGACAGTGTCTCACTCTGTCATCCAGGCTGGAGTGCAGTGGCCTGATCACAGCTCACTGCAACCTGCACCTCCCAGGCTCAAACGATCCTCCCACCTTAGCCTCCCAGGTAGCTGGGACTACAGGCATGTGCCACCACAGCTAATTCTTATTTTTTTATGTTTTTTTTTTTTTGTAGAGATGGGGTTTTGCCATGTTGTCCTGGCTGGTCTCAAACTCCTGAGCTCAAGCAATGCTCCCACCTCAGCATCCCAAAGTGTTGGGATTACAGGTGAGAGCCTGTGTCTGGCTGGCTGAATGATTTATGTAAGGAGAGATGAGACATAACGCAGATGTCTTAGGGTATTATATTGATGATGATATTGACAACCAAGATAGAAAAATAGGAGAGAGGAATATTTAAGCAAAAAGTTAATCAGAAAAATTTTGAATATTTTGAAGTATCTTTAGAATTTTTACATGAAATTATTGCAGTAGATTGATGCCTTTATGTCTCTAAAACTATAGAGACATATGAGATAAAAATATAGATGTGGAAGTCATTGTCATATGCTACATTCGTGGTAGATGAACAGTTACAGAGAGAAGGCTGAGAATATGTTATTAACTTCAAATAGAAAGTGAAGGAGATAGGAAATACATCTGCTATGTGGTAGGTTTTTTATTTTATTGGACACAGGAGCAGAGAGATAGGATGAGCCAGAATAATACAAGTTAATGGAATCAATAAAAAGAAGCTTTGGGAAAGAACAGTAATATAAAATGCCACAGAGAGGGCAAAGAGGAGCATGAATGAGAAAATGCTGTTAAGCTTGATCAGAGGTAACTTTCAATAGACTGGTTTCAGTGGTGAGATGGTGATGAGATGGTGGTGAGAAAAATGAAGGAGACTCAAACTGCATAGGCTTACAAAGACAGTATTTGGTTAAAGTGTAGGCAGGAAGCACTGGCTTAATTCAACAAGTTTATACGTGAAAACAAAAGAGATAGGCTTAAGAGAAAGGTAGTTAGAGGACATGGAAATTGAGCATGTTTATGGGTAATAGAGTATAAAACCAGTAGAGAGACCGAAAAGACAAGACAGAATCTGTAATTGATAGAACATTATTCAAGCAGGAAAGTGTTAAGGGGAAATATATAGACACTTGATCTGTGGCATTTATAAAAGGGAGAGTCTTCCTCCAAACAAGCTAAAGTGAGGGAAGAAAAAAGTCCTAAGAAAATACAAAGAAACTCTAAGGAGAGGAGGGAAGTGAAGAGATCATATGCCAGGTGGTCTTGATAATTTCAGAGAATTTTCGCTGAGATCATTTGTTCATCTGTTGAAATTTATGCTCCTGGGGAGGGTTGGAGATTTCAAGATGTTGAAAAAAGTTTGGATCGGTTGCTATAGGGAGTGAAATACAGAGTCAACAGTGAAGTTTGAATCACTCTCATTTCTAATAAAATCAGTAAGTTGAAACCAATTTTTTTCCTCCAGCCATGCACATTTGTACAGATAGGAGCAAAGAAAACAGATAACGAGAATTTCCCAGGCCTGGAATTGGGGAAAAGAAGGGTGGACCCTGCAGGAGGCATTACAGATACATTGCAAGAGGCTTCTTAAACTGTTTGAATAAGAAGTTGCAAACTGGGTTGAAAGAAAAGTGAAATCAAATTGGCACCAGGGACGACTACAGCATGGAGAGATCAAAGGCACAAGGATCACAGCAAAAACACAAATCAGGTTCTGCACGGGTTATGAAAGAGCAGGTGGTATTCAGGTTGAAGCAGTGGCCAGAATCTGAGGATGTGAAGAGAAGTGGTTTCTGGAGACAGCTAGGGTGTGGACATGTTAGTAAAGGCTTGAGTTGGAGTGGGGATGGAGGCCACTGGAGTTCAATAATTTTAAAAAGTGTGAGGCCACAGTGTGAGAGTGATGACAAGAAAGGGAGAGAAGGGTATTGTAAACGAGGTGACTAAGCCAGTAAGGAAATTTTCCTGAGAGTTCTCTACGTAAGAAAGAGAGAATGAGAGAGAGAGACAGAGAGAAAGAGGAGGTTAGCTGTTTAATTATTTCCATTGACATGGGGATTGTTTTCTGAGGAATTATTAGCCATATACATTGTCAGTTTGGGTTGCTATGCTAGGCCAAAGCTGAGTCCATGGGTTTTACATAAATTTAGTCATATTCAAAGTGCCTTATGGAAATGTAGGATCATAACTTGAAGCACACAATAACCACCAGAGCCAATCTAGACTGAGTCTTGTGTTTACCTTTTGGGGCCTCAATTTTAGATAGACTTTACACATTGAAACAGATCCAGTAAAGAGCAAACAGTGTAGCAGAGAGAACTCAAAGCCATTATGATACTAGTAGGCTGGAGGAGGTCCCCAAATGCCAGCTGGACCTCGATCTCAGCTGGTATCCAGGTTCTTGACCCTGTCACGGGAAAGAATGCAAGGACAAGTTGGAAAATAGTGAAAGAACGGAGATTTAATATTACAAAGTGAAAAGTATACACTCAAGGAAAGGGAGTGCAGGTGTACTCCAGAGTGTCACAGCAGAGGCTTTGAGGTTTCTACCTTTATGGGTTTCTTTAACCAAGGAGTGGAATATTCACGATGGCCCCTGGACAAAGGTTAAGATTTCTTGGAACTGTGGTGCCACCCGTTTTTACATTAAATATGGTTGTTCTCAGAGCTATCATGACGCTGGTGGGTGTATGACTTAGTATGTTAATGAGTGTATAATGAGGTCCTAGGTGAGACTTAGGTCAAATCCAGGGCATGTTGGGTCCAGTTGACCTTAGCCAGATTTGTTCATCCTCTGTTTTGTTCAGGGTCTTGTCAGCCCCTAGCTTATGCAACTATTTCAATAGTTTCCTTTTGCTAGTCGTGTGAAATTGCTGCCTGGAATTTTCTATTCTCCTGCAACCACCCTGTCTTCTTCCTGTCTCAATTATCATATTGGGGATGTAATTTTTGAGCAATGAAAAGATGCAAGGGCGATACATTTCTCAAGTTCAATCTTTCCAGTAAAAATATAAATTTGATTTAGCAATTGTGACTCTGGAGGCTGGAACTAGGACCAATGGATGGAAATTATTGAGAGGCAAATTTTGACTTAATTCGAGGAAAAAAAATTGTTTCTTCTTAAAGCAACGAGTCCCATGCCCATGAAAAGTGTTCATAATAGACTAGTGAGACAATTCTTGCATATACTGAAGTCCACATGAGACACAATTGGCATTGTTTTGGAACTTGTTATGAATGCAGAATCTCAACCGCCATGCCTAACCTACATTTTAACAACATCCTCCGTCCTGAAGATGCCATCTATGGTAAAGCATTGATCTGGAAGACTTTCCTCCATTGGGTACACAGTTGGGCTACACAGCCTATAGTCTCTTCCCGTTCTGTGATTTTTGTCATGTATTCTGATTTTAAAAGCAATTCTGTCCTTCCTTAGTTTGTCTCTGTCTTTTAAAATTTCAAACACTAAGTGAAAAAGCCTAGTGAACTTTTAGTCTTCATGTTGTTTAATTTTATGAGATTATTTTCGTATGACATCACTACTTAAATCATCTACATAGTAAAAACTTCAAAATGCTACTTTTTGAAAATAGCTTTGTGATTCATGAATGGTATAATTGAAATATCGTTTTAACAGTACTTCAAAACCAACAAAAGCAATACTATCTGCAAAATGTATGTAACACTCTCCCTGTACCACAGCCCTTTCTTATAATTCACTGTTGACTCATGGAGAATCACTGTAGATTTTTTTTTTCTTCACTAATAATTTACTGTAGCTGGCTTGTGAAAACCGCATAGGAAAGAAGAATTGTTGCTTTCTTGCTATGTCTTGCTTTTACTTTAGTACCTCCATTTAAAAGCAAGTTAACTGTCTCCTATTTTAATTACTCAGCTTTCTCTAAGGTCTTGGAATTTTTCTTCTGAGACAACTCAAGCCTTGTTTTACTTTTAAATGCCTGCTGAAAGTAACAGTGATTTGTTTATCAACAGAGTAAAGAATTGATAAGCTATGGTAGTAATTATTTTTATTTTTTTGTTTAGAAAGCACATTCCTTGAGGTTTTTTTTCCTCCAAATGGAAAGAATTTTTAATTGGCATAAATACGATACAGCTCCCTTGTAACTGAGAAACATCATAGAAATGAATAGGGTTTTGAGTAAAACAATGTTTCTCATGACCAGATATTGTTTTGTTTGTGTGTGCAACAACTGGGCTTTATAAAAAATTCTACTGTCAGCAGTGGTACATCACAGTTTACAATCTCTCCCTTCCAAAGGGAGTGCTATCACTATTTAGAAAAGTAGCTGATTTATGGCAAGTGGCAACAAGTAAGAAATCATGGTTTTTATAGTGAAAGAAAGACAGAGTTTAGTGTAAAGTTTCTCTTATTTGAATTGGAGAAAGATTTGCTATTTGTGATGAACAATATACTTGGCAATATAACTGAAGACTTGCTAAGTCAAATAGTCTATTGTCTCATGACAACTACATTGTGGACAAAAAAACATGTAAAACATGTTTCTCCTTGCTTTGCAAATTCTTTAATAACACTTTTACATGTGAGGCCCAAATATGAGAGTGATATCAAACAGTTTACATTTGTGTTCATGTGATAACCTCAAATCCTACTAATTAGTATATTTTTTTAATTTACCACTTACCCACTGTGTTCCTTTCCTTTCTGTTCCTACTGACATATCTTTAAAGTATTTATTTATTTAAATAAGCTTAGACCTCTATTTGAAAACTATGAAAAAAAATCAACATAAACTTTTCAGCAGCATGGAAGACTATTTTTTAATTTTTGAAAACAAAAACATGTTTTAAAATCTTGCTGCTCAAATGGTATTCCTTTGGGGTCCTGGAAGTTTAAGGTATTTTCTCATTTGTTTACAAATTACAAATTTACAAATTTTCTCTTAAGTGAAACAACTTCTTGCAATCTTTTCTTATGCAATTCTTGGGATTTGCAACACGACCCTTTTCTTTAGCCAATCCACTTTTTTTCAGACTTGTCTCCTTCCCTCCCTCTCCCTTGAGTCACTAGTCCTGCAGCTTCTTGAGGTTGCTGAATCACCACTTATCTGCAGGCCTACTTGACCTCAGCATCCTTGTTGACAGTATTCCTCTGCTTGAGGATCCTTTCTCTTCCATGTCATGTACCCATGCATATTCATCTTTCAATATCTGCTTCTAATCGGTTTTATTAGTTTATTTTCACACTGCTATAAAGAACTACTTGAGACTGGGTAGTTTATGAAAAAAAATGATTTAATTGACTCACACTTCCACAGGCTGTACAGGAAGCATGGCTGGGAGGTCTCAGGAAACTTATAATCATGGCAGAAGGCAAAGGGGAAGCAAGTACTTCTTACCATGGCAGAGCAGGAGAGAGCAAGCTAATGGGAAGTGCACACTTTCAGACACACTTTCAAACAACCAGATCTCATGAGAACTCCCTCATTGTAAGGAATACAGTTGGTGCAGTGGGAGTCACCCTTGAATTACTGTAACCAGAAACATCAGTATCACTCACTGTCACAAAAACAGCAAGGGGGAAGTCCACCCCCATGTTCCAATCACCTCCCATCAGGTCCCATCTCCAACATTGGGAATTACAATTTGTCATGAGATTTGGGTGGGGACATAGAGCCAAAGCATATCATATGTGTTATCTCCCTAACTATTTCGATGGTAATTCAGCTAGAAATTCTCTTCTTCTGCTCTTAGAGCTTATGATTCTTTCTTTCACTAGTAAGCCCTCAAAACATGGAGATTTGGCTGATACTCTCCACTGCTGTGTATAAGTTCACTCACTGACTCATCCATGGCTTTATTATGTATTCATTATTGTATCCATTATTGTATTGAATAAGTGTTAAGAACTTTTGGAAGTCACTTTTTAGAAGGGAAAAAAGGCTATGGCACAATCAATCCTTGTAAAAAGTGCAATGAATGTTATTGTAGAAGAGATATGTGTGATCTTGCCTGGTGGCTCCAGCAGATGAAACAAATGACATAGAAATATATTAACCTGCCATTAATGGGACATGTCACATCATTTTTTGAAAGCTTATAAAATAATGCAAACTTAGTGTGTGAGGTTGGCCTGTTAGTAATTTTTATCTATTAGTAGGAGTGTTTTCGTTTGTTAGAGAGAGAAATAAGAAGACATACACCACATCACAATGCAACTTGAGAAAAGGGAATGCAAATAAAAGCCAGGCGTTATCATTTGTGCTTTTCTATTTTGATCTGATTCCCTCTGAGTTTTAGAAGCACCAAGGATGTGGCCGTTTTCGAAGTAAAAAAGAGGTTTTGATTTGGTTTATTGATTCCAGGAAATGACAGGACAGCAGGTATACCTCAATCCATGACACAATTGACCTTAGCCAAGGTCTAACATAGACATATCCCTCTGTCATACCAAGACTTATCAGTGATTGTCCTAAAAATAGTTAAAATTTGAAGATGTGTGTTGTGTTAATATCCATGTCAGCTCATCAATGTCTGCCACAATACTTTAATGCTTTTCTGATTTTTCAACTAGTGGGAGTATAATCACGAAAAGTTACCATTTATTGAGATCTATGT
The DNA here is from genome assembly GCF_029289425.2 of Pan paniscus. Lineage (NCBI taxonomy): Eukaryota > Metazoa > Chordata > Mammalia > Primates > Hominidae > Pan > Pan paniscus. The sequence continues at coordinate 23,455,698 of NC_073271.2, forward strand.
GTCTCACATCTTTCTTTGCACTCTAAATTTCAGACTAATTCGGAAAACTAGGCATTGTTTTCCCCATTCTGTAGCTAAATAAGTCAAAACTTAGAAATACTATATAACTTGCCCAGGACTACATGGTGAGAAAGCCACAGACATAGATTGGGAACTCAGAAATGTCAAATTTCCAAGACATAAACTTGGCAGTCTCCTTTATACCACAGTGATTCTCATAGAAAAACATATCACTTAATACACATGAGATGTAGAAACTAATCCCATAGGAGCATTGGATCTCTTTGTGCCTGGTAGTAGAGTTTAAGTACAGTTAACAAGTATAATGTGAAATTAGCATTTATGGAGTTTCACAAGTTTGAAAAAGAACCCTTTGTAAGTTTTCCTGAAATTTCTTACTCAACAAAATAATTGTTGTTGATGTTTTTTCTTAATCAAGCTCTTAATATCTGTCTGTAAAACAAGACATTCCTAATGGCCTGTTATACAGTTTTATAGAATGTGGCTAGGATTTAGTATGATCTTGTATTTCTTTAGCTCCAGTATAGCCATGTTCTTTATCACAAGCTCAAACCAGATTTGTTAAATTTTGCCTGTTGAGTAATTGGATTCCCAGTAACATTGGGTGGAGTTCATATTATGACCATAATAATGACTTGTAATAATTTGAACAGATGTTCTTCATATTAATTTATGGTGCATATGTCCAATTTATTTATTTTGTTTCTAAGTGAAGGGTTCTTACTGGTTTCATATCTGCCAAAATGTGAATTCTGCCCTTAAAATAAAAAGGAACTGAATTGGTTGTCATCCCCATCGTCGTAAGGCATGCAGTTGGCGCAGTGGGTGTCACCTTTGAATTATTGTAACCAGAAATATCAGAGGATGATAAGAATAAAACAAGTGAAAATAGGCAACAGATTGTTAAGCCAAGCAGACAAGGTAAGAATTATGGAACCCACAGTAACCAAAGAAATCTGGGAATAAGATCAATAAATCAGTGAAAGTCATCTTTAGCCAGAGAGGTCCATGAGTTGGACCTAAATCAGAAACAAGGCTAAGGTCCAGCTGGGGATTTTAATGAAATTTCTACTAAGAATGTAAGTCTCATGGTAAGACCAAAGATGATACTAGGTAGGGGAAGGGGTTTACTATTCGTGGAAGATCATAAAAAAAGAGAAACCATATGCCAACTTTCCAGGTCCCAAACCTGGATCTTTCTTTTCAGCTCAGAGAGAATGACCTAGACATACAGATAGCAAAATGCCAAGTTTTTAATTTACAAGGAATATTTGACTTACACGCAGACTATATCAGCATGGCCAGAACTTTCTCTTCCTGCAGTAAAATGTAAATGAAAAGCCAAGTTGTAACAATTGAGTTGATTAAGTACAATAGCAAATAAGACGTAGAAGGGTTTGACCTCATTTGTTGTAGTAGAATGAAACTGACAATAGATAAGTATATCATCATATAGACAAGATGATATTAGATTGTGATGGGGGCTATAAGAAATAAATTGGGATAATGTGAAATAAAGTTTACTGGGAAAGAGGATTTGCTGTTTTATTTTATTTTTCCTAGAGCGGGCTTCTCTGAAGACATGTCATTTTACCCAAGACCTGAAAGATAAGGATGGTCAAGCCCTATCACAAAACAAGTGAAGATGTCCAGGCAAGGTAAAAAGCAAGTCTTATCAACAGATGCTGGGGTTTATACTGTAACTTTCAGAGCTTTGAGGGAAACTTTCTGGCACTTCATAAGTGGAAAACAACTAAATCCCTTCATCTTTCACACCCACCATCAACATCACCACCATCACTACCCCCACTTCACCCCCAATATCAACAATATCAATAAAGTATCAAATTTTAATTTGTACCAAAGAGAATTTACTGCCTGGAGGCTTCCCCACACAGGTGTAGCAGGAGGTTTAAAGCTATCTATTGTGCTCCACAGTTTCTAAAACACAGGATGTAAATATTCTCTAAAAGAGTTTGGTCTAAATAAGTTATATTTAGATTAATGTTTAAGTTATTAATATTTGTTAAAGTTTAGGTTAGTCTTATTTAGATTAATGTTTAAGTTGACTTAAAAGTAAACTTTCAAATATAATTTTAAAATAAGTATATAAAGTACGTGTAATATATAGTCAAAAATTTTTGTGTAGATAGAACAAAGAAATGTTTAAGATTGTATTAGATGTTTTAAATAAAATGGTCTGCAAGATGAGGAATATGAAGAGTGCTGAAATGAAGAAAAATAGCTAGGAGCTTTCATCATGGATAACATTTTGTCATCTTCCTGCTGTGTGACAGAGTGTTTCATTTTCATTAGCATTTTAATAGGGGAAACAATTTGTTTGTTCATAGGCTTTCAAAGTCTGGTATTTGGAGACTTTTTTTGGAGAAACGAATGATGAGATATTTTAAATACTATTATATATGAATAAATTATGAACATTTAAAAACAAAGATGAAAAACTTGGAATTTGAAATTGATGTCTTTATGATCACCTAAAGAAAAATTTATGCCAGCAATAAGATACTTCTTTAGGATTTCAGAACAGTCTTTCCCTTTGGGATTTTTTTCTTCTTATTTTACTTCTCAAGAAAACATGCCTCTAAAATACCTCTAACTTTGCATTTAAACAATGATCGAAGCTTCTTATCTTGTCTGCCTGCTTTTCAGTCAAAAATTGAACCTGATTTGTAATCTAACACATTATAAAAACCTCTGATTTATTAAACATGTATGAATAGCACAAATTTCTAAAATACTGAATATATTCTAGGATGTTAATTGCCAACAATTTTAAAATTATATTAAAATGCAAAACAACTTTTTGTAGAAACTTTTGGTGCTCTGAATATTTACTGAAGACATTTTCCATTGAATCATTAAAAAAAAAGCATCTCATTGGTTTCTAGGTGAGTAGACTATATGATTGTTTAGAATTACAAAATATAAGTTCTTGAAAATGTTAAACAGAGGCTAGAAATACCTGAAAATTAAAAATTTGGGGAAAAATATTAACATTTTTGTTAAAACACAGAAGCTTTAAATATTAAAGTATTTTTATTTTATATTTAAAAATTGTTTCCTGTTTAGTGGACTACTTATCATATTTTATAACATTTTACTCACGTAAATTAAATTACTGATGTGTTTTAGTGGAAATGACTTAGAATTTAAAGTCTGTATATTTGGTTTATTCCAGCTGAATTAATCTCAGCTGAATTAATTTGTCTAACTGATGCAGATCTTGACATTCTTATGTAAAAATGAGGATGATGCATCGGAGGACTGCGATGCTCCCTTTGAGTTTGAAGGCCTAGGAATCTGAAACTGATGATGGTAAACAAAACTTCCAGAAAGTTGGTTGGATATGATTGGATAACATTTTGTCATCTTCCTGCCGTGTGACAGTGTTTCATTTTCATTAGCATCTTTAATAGGGGAAACAATTTGTTTATAAATATAAATGTTATTAAGTGATACTTTCAGAATAATGCTATAAGCAGTGAGAAATTTGCTAAAGCACTTTCAAATTAGGAAAAGAAGCAAAAGTAAGCTTCAACAGAAATAAAATCTACTATATCTAACTAAAACGAAACAAAAGCGGACAAAATGATCCAAAGCAGATGACAGAAAACTTCCGGAAAACATTATTGGGTATAGGAACATGGAAATAAATAAAGAACAGGTTATTTATAAATTGTAGCAAAATATTAGAAGGCAAAGGTACTGTAATTTTAGGTCACAGAGATAGTACTTAATGAATTTCAGGCCAAATTTTATAACCAATAACCTCTGTGATTCACAGTCTTAAGTAGGTAAATTTAAGTTACATAAATAGATAATAAATAATTCTATATTTTGAGGGTTATTAATTGCAAAATTTTCAATTACCCTCATAATTTCCCCCGAACACATGGTTATAGCAGCTAACCATCACTGAGAGTTTGAAGAGATACTATGTGCCAGGAATTACATAACCATATTAGTCACTGATTCAATTCTGCAGAAATGAATGCCTGCATATGAGGTTTTTTTACTATTGTAACTGTCATTTTTTTCAGATGAAGAAACAAGTCATGCAGGAAGTGGTGGAGACGGCATTTAGATTTAGGTTTATTTCACAGCCCTTACTGTTAAGCATTATGTCTATAATTCCTTGTTTGTTATATTTGTGTTTTGTGATTATCCTGTATTAATGAATAGAACCAGAGTTTGTCAAGTTTGACCAAGTTTTGCAAAGCAAGATTTCATTAGTGTGTATCTGGAGTGGACTGCTCAGAAAAACCGTGTTTCCCTTTGGTTTTCTATTCAGGCTCCAGAACCCACTGAAGGAACACATTTTTTCTACTGAGTAGGTCCGAAGGCTTGCTCTCTGTGCTCGTATTCTCCCTATCTGAATGTGATGGAAAAATATAGTTAACTTTTTAGTTGTTAACTCTGGGATACAGAATATTGTCTCACCCAATGTGTTAATATTCCCAGAAGTTGTGGCATCACTGAATAAGCACTTCTGTTAAAATGTGTTGATCTTCTTACATGTCATTCAGTATTATACTTAATTAACTCTCAAATTCACTTAGAGGCACTTGGCCAATTCAATCCAACTTTTCAGTTTATTTTTCAATATGAAGTAATTTCAACTCATAACAATAGGTATTGAAATGAATATTTTTAGCCCTATATAATATTAAATGTGTTACTTTTACTTGTTTCAATTTTCATGAATCATAACTATGATGATTGTCACTTATTGTATAGCACAAACCAATAAGCATCATCCTTCTCTTTTGCAATGTTTGATTCTAGTCACAAGTCAATTTCAGAATGTTAGGTGCAGAGGCTCATTAGAGCTCATTTGGTTCAAATTATCATTTTCAAAGATACCAGATCATGTAAATTACTCAGATGATAATTATTTTTATTGTAATTATAATAGTAACAACATGATTATAATAGTAACAACATGTTTATCAGAAAGCTAATATTTGTTTGATTATTTGACTTACAAAGCACTTTTATATGCATTATTTCATTGAGTTTCCTATAAATTTTGTGAGTAGCAGAAGAGATGTGATTATTATTAATGTGTACCAGTGGGAAAAGACAAGTTTACTAATGTTAAGGGATTTTTCTCAGGCTCATATAAGCTATAAATAAAATAAAGTAGTTCAAATCAGAATTTCTGCTCCTTTCATCTTATAGTAATACCTTGTTTTTATTTTTTAAATGATTATCAAATATTTCAGTATTCCAAAATGAATAAAGAACCTAGAGTGAACATCATACAATCAGGATCCTACTCAAGAAAGAAAATATGACTGAAACCATTGATGGCCTCAACATATTCTTCTACAATTGATTTGTTCATTCATCTTTTAATGGACATTTTGCTCTGAGTGAGAAAGAGAGAGAGGCCGGGAAGGGGAAAGGGCACAGAATTGTATAGGGTATGCACATTTACAATTTTATTTGATTCACCAACTTGCTCTCAAACAGGGTTGAACCAATTGTTGCTCTCAAGCATGCATAAGATATTCTGTTACTCTTTGCAATCAGCCACATTTACAGTAGTGTATAGTAGTGTATGTGCCGGTGTAGTGTGTGTGTGAGCACATGGGAGCGAGCGAGAGAGAGAGACAGAGAGAGAGAGGGAGGGGGGAGAAGTAGAGAGAGAGAGTTTTAATTTGGCCATTTTTATGGAGAGAGAGAGAGAGGGAGGGAGGCAGAGGGGAGAAGTAGAGAGAGAATTTTAATTTGGCCAAGTTTATGGAGGTATGAAATGATTATTTTTTTCTTATGGTTTATAGTTACATGTCTCTTATTACTGCTGAAGTTAGCACAATTTCAGATAAACATGCAGAAACACACCCACCATTTGGATGTCTTCCCTAGGAATTGCCTGTACATAAACCTTGACCTCTCTGCTTGGATAGCTGACTTTTTATCTTGTTGATTCATAGGAGTTATTTACATACTTTGGATAAGAATTCTTGCAGATTATGTTACTTTTCCCAGAGCTTGGTTTTTTATTTTCACATACATACTGCCTGTTTTAATGAGAAGAAATTTTAAAAGTATCTACTTTTTATCCTTATCTTTCCTGTTTTAGCTATTTATATCTTGTTTAATAAACATTTCTTTTCCCTGAGGCAACAGAGACATTCAGACACATTTAAAAATTTTTAAATTTTCAGTATTCACTTTTAGGTCCAACGTACCTTGAATTCATTTGTGTGTGTGTGTGTGTGTGTGTGTGTGTGTGTGTGTGTGTGTATCCTGTAGGTATGGATCTAACTTAATTTATCACAGGAATAACTGTCCCAGCTCCATTTAATGGCTACTGTGCCCTTTTCTACTGACCTGGTGCCTCTATCACATGTTGAGTTTCCAACTGATTCAGCACTCTGTATTTGAGCTCTTCACTGTGTGGCCTTAGATTTGTCGCCTGTGGATTACTATTTAAATGTACCTTGTTTTACCTTTCAATAAAATTTCATTTAGAACAGGGTAATTCCTTCTCTTTTTTGGCTCCTCCCTGCTCCTTCCACCTTCCTTCCCTCCTCCTCACACTTCTCTTTGTCTTATGAAATTATCTTGCCCATTTTTTGAACGTTTGCCCATCCAGTCAAGTAACAAAGACTTAAATACATTCATGGAGAAGTGACCTTCTTGACAATTGAGAAATGACTGCTTTCTCAACTTCTGCAAGTCTTTAAAAGTGTCTTTCAAGAATTATATATCATTTTTACCCTACAACTAATAAAGAAATGACAATTTTATTATTATTATGGATCCAGTATATCCTTAATAATTATTTTTAGTATAAAATCTGTTTTATTACATCAATATAGTTTGAATATTTTCTTTCAGTTACTATTCACTTGAGGTCTTCCTTATAAATAACATTTATTAATATATAGAGTCTTTTTTTTTTTTGAGACAGTCTTGCCTTGTCACCCAGGCTGAAGTGCAATGGCACAATCTCAGCTCACTGCAACCTCCACCTCCTGGGCTCAAGTGATTCTCCTGCCTCAGCCTCCCAAGTAGCTGGGATTACAGGCACACACCACCATGCCCAGCTAATTTTTTTTGTATTTTTAGTAGAGACAGGGTTTCATCATGTTGATCAGGCTGGTCTCGATCTCCTCACCTCAAATGATCCCGCCCACTTCAGCCTCCCAAAGTGCTGAGATTACAGGTGTAAGCCACCACGCCTGGCCTAGAGTCATTTTTTAATCCAGCTAAATTATATTTGTTTTATAACCAGTGAGCTTATCTTACTTATTTTATTTCAATCAAAAATATATTTGTTTTTATCTCTACATATTTTATTCTTCCTACTTATTTGTCTTTTGGCCTGACTTAATTGTTCCTCTTTTCCTGTTTTCTTTGCAAGTAAAACATGTTTTTTCTCCTTTTCTTAATTACTTTGAGCTGGTATAAGAAAATATCATCAACTGGGCAACTTGTGAGAAACAGAGCTTATTTCTTCCAGTTCTGGAGGCTAGGAAGTCCAAGATTAAGATGCTGGCTGACTCTGTATCTGGTGTGGGCCCATTTCCTGGTTCATAGACGGTGCCTTCTCACTATGTCCTTGCATGGTGGAAGCGCCAAGGAGCTCCCTTGGGCCCCGTTTATAAGGGCACTAATCGCATCATGAAGCCTCCACTTTCATGGTCTGGTCACCTCCCAAAAGTCCCCACTTCCTAATATCATCATCTTGGGGTTCATATTTTAACATATACATTTAGGGGAGACACAAACATTTAAACTACAGCACCTCTGTTTTCAACTGCTTACTGACATTTTAACATTCTTTCTTAAGGAATCTAAAGTAAATCTAATATTTTTCTAACTTCTTTAAGAACAATCCCCAAGCACATATTGGGGGAATACATTATTTATATAATTTAATTATTCCTTTTTGTACAATGAATCCTTCTATCTAGTAATTAATTTAGATTTATTTATATGTATATCAATTTCTTTGCCCATCATTTCTTCTAGTCTCTCAGTCTTCCTTCTGTGATCATTTAATCATTTGAAGAGTAATAATTTGCTGTTTTACAAAATGCTTATTTATTTGGCTTTGATATTTCTTGATAATTTAATAAGATTATGAATTTATGTCAAGAACACCACAAAAGTGATTCATGCCCTTCACAAGGCAGCATTTCAGGTGGCACATACTATTTGGGTGTCTCATTACTTGCAATGTTAAATTTATCACTTGGTTAAGTAAAAAAGAAGTGTCATGAGGATAAAGAATGACGGCGTACTTGTCCTAGAATAAAGGAGACGAAGGAAATCCCATAACTGAATGAAATGTGTGATCCTGGATTGAATCCTGGACCAGAAAAAGGAACACTATTACTAGGACAATAAATGAAATTTGCATAAGGTCTGTAGATTACTTCATTATATTGTTATCAGTGTTTACTTTTTGGTATTGATGCTCATATTGAAGTTGTTTAAATAGAAAGTTAGAAATAAAGATTGTTAAAATTGCCCTCATTTGACCTCCTTTCTTTGATTATCGAAGTGAAATATATACAGATTTGTACATTTTTTATTTTTATTTTATTATTATTATTAATTATTATTATTATTATTATTATTATTATTATTATAGACAGAGTCTTGCTCTGTCGCCCAGGCTCGAGTGCAGTGGCGTGATCTCGGCTCACTGCAAGCTCCGCCTGCCAGGTTCACGCCATTCTCCCGCCTCAGCCTCCTGAGTAGCTGGGACTACAGGCGCCCTCCACCGCACTCGGCTAATTTTGTTTTTGTATTTTTAGTAGAGACGGGGGTTCATCGTGTTAGCCAGGATGGTCTCGATCTCCTGACCTTGTGATCCACCCGCCTCGGCCCCCCAAAGTGCTGGGATTACAGGGGCGAGCCGCCGTACCCGGCCTGTACATATAAATTTTTTAAAAAGTGAACATATGTGTTACTAGAAACATTTGGAGCATTTCTTGACTTTCATTATTGAATTACTGTTGATTTGGGAACTTAATTCTAGGTTGGTATCTACTTTCTCTCAAAACTTTGAAATATCTTTCAACTATTTTCTGTTTGCACTGTGGCCATTGAGACCTTCATAGTCCAACCTAATAGACAATTTGTAAAAGAGCTATTAATACCGTTTTCTTTAAAAAGTCTTCTGTTTTTATTTGGTTTTGGTAGATTTAGTAATGTATACTATAAATAATAACTTATTTTTATCCTAATGGAAATGTTTTATGCTTACTGATCTAAATATCCTGGAACATTTTTTCATCCGTTTTGGAAAACAGTAGTATTTCTAGCTATTAATTTATCTTCTCTACTCTCTCTGTCTTATCTTGGTAGAAATCCAATTAGATCTTTTTGACTTTTTATTATACTCACCATTTCTCTTTAACTATCCTTCATATTTTTCATTTATTGGTGTCTCTGTTTCTTTCAGGCAGGCTATAGGCCTCAATCTGTCTTCCAGTTTATTTGATATCTTCAGATGTGATCATCTATTTGTTTTTTAAATCTATCCATTTAACTTTTAAAATATAAATAATTACATGTTTCATTTCTGCAATTTTTTTGGTCTATCTTTTATTGTTTCATGTTCTGTGCTTGTATTTTCAATGCACTTTTGTTCTTTCAAAATTATACATTCTTTTTTCATATTCCAAGTCTGACCGTTTCAACCTCTTAAGTTAATACTGGTCTAATTGTGCCGTTTATGGTTTTTGTAAATTCGTACTTCTAGACACATAGCTCTTATTAGTTGGGGAACATAGATTGCTAGTTTATGTTTTGCTGGACTTTGCCACTGGGTATCATGTGAAACCGAGTTTGAGGGTTCATCTTTCCAATAGAGATTCCATTAGTTTTTGACAGGCAAACCAGGGTTTTAACAATTTAGGACCCACTTAAGGTAATAGTTGGTTAAAATTATCCCAAACAATTTAGTTACTTTAAAATAAAATTCCAACCTTCTCTGAGGACAGGTTCTGTTTACAAATTATTGTGGCAGACATATTATATTCCTTGGAATTGAAAAAAATTTTTGTCTCTGACATTTTTCATATGGGAATTTTTCTAATTTATGACATTACTAATGATTGGCCCTCCAAGAGTTTCAGCTTTATGCAAGAGCACCAATTCCCATCTTGCCTAATCTATACCCCACACATCCTAATCTCTTCACCACATAGCCATTGTATCTCAAACATTATCTTACTTAATCTTGACGATTTTTAGTTCTCCTTTTTATGGATGAAAAACATGCTCAGAGATAAAATAGAAGGTCATTTGGTCAAGTTTACAAAGGTAAAAATTCACAGAGCTGAGATTCAAATTTTTCTGAAATACTTATCGTAATTAGATATTACACACACATACTTATATATGTATATATACACACATACTTATGTATATATACACTCATATATAATGATATAAATAATATATAGCAAGAATTGTCAAACATAAAGTTTAACAATTTAAAACATTAAATTTTAGTGTGAATACACTCAGATGTCTCCCGTCTTCCTCCTATTATTATTTTACTATATCTGTGTTATTATATGTTCTTTCATCTATGTGTTCCTCTATCCATCAGTAAGTCTATTTTATCTTTGATGCATTTCATGGTAATTGGTACATGTTAGTACATTTCCCTACATATGCTTCAGCATGCCTCTTTTGTTTGCTGATTTTTTCTGATGTAAAAGATTTGTGTAAACACAAATCATGAGTATACGTGCCGAGTTTTGATAAATGCATAAAATATGGAATACTTTGTGAATTTGTGTGTTATTCCTGGGCACAAGATGATGTGCAAGATAATTTTCTCTGTATCAATTCAATTATAGTACATATCCTGCCAAAGAAAGTATTCACATACATTTAAAAATTCTACTTCTCGTATCTTTTTTAAAAAGGATTTGAAGTTAGTTATAGAATACATGAGATACATAAAATACAGTATAATGTCCTTGTGATAAGATTGAATAACTTTAGAAAGGTTTAGAGTGATGATATTAAGTGGAACCAGGGAGAAGACTAACATGCTTATCACACAATTTTTGCATATAAATAATTCTACATGTTACTACTATGAACAGGTATCAGAGTAATGAAAACCCTGATAATGAGCTGGTGCTAAAGAAGCCAGCCCCCCATCAAAACACAAACAAAACAAAACAAAACAAAAAAAACACTTCATTCCCGGCCTCTGTTTAAAAAGTATTTGTGAATAAAATATATATAAGTATGCTCATTGTAGCAACCACATATTCGTTCTTCAAAGTAAAAAGTGAAATTTCAAATTGGAGGAACTTATGTATATTTTAGAAAGAGTAGTGGAATTTCCACAAAAAAGAATTTGTGCAACAGTTTTATTTTACAATATCCTCGGAGAATCTTTGGCTACGGTTAGGCTTCCTCCACGTTTTGGTAACCCCAGGGCTGACGTTTGAGGGTCATAATGCATTTTTATTTTTGTTCCAGTTCTCACAGTTGTATTTTCCTTCTCCATCACAAAAATGATTGGATCTCAATCTTGAATACTGTAAAAACTTAGCCTTGGTTTTGGCTATCAGAGATGACTTACAAATTGTAGTCTGTCTTTAGGCTGCATTCTTCAGAGCAAATATTCTCACAAATCGTTAATTTTAAATAGAGGACTAAGATATTTATTAAATATCACATTTTCATTTTTTTCAATATAAATCATTGAAGACCCTTAGGATCATAGTTATACCCAGGGAGTTTATCAATAACCTGTAGAGGATTGAATTACATACATTAATAATTAAATACAGGTAAGCCTTTACTTTTCTACTGCAATCACTAGTTACCACAAATGTAGTGGCTTAAAATGACAAAAAAAAAAAAAAAAAAAAAAAAGTATTGTCCGGGAGTGGTGGCTCATGCCTGTAATCCCAGCACTTTGGGAGGCCGAGGAGGGCGGATCATGAGGTCAGGAGATCGAGACCACAGTGAAACCCCATCTCTACTAAAAAATACAAAAAATTAGCCAGGCGTGGTGGCGGGCGCCTGTAGTCCCAGCTACTAGGGAGGCTGAGGCAGGAGAATGTCGGGAACCCAGGAGGCGGAGCTTACAGTGAGCCAAGATCGCGCCACTGCACTCCAGCCTGGGTGACAGAGTGAGACTCTGTCTCAAAAAAAAAAAAAAAAAAAAAAAAAATTGACTTACAGATCAGAAACCTAGATAGGCTTTATAGGGTCCTTCGCTTAGATTCCCTGAAGAGTAAAATCAGGTTGTCAGCATGGTTGCCTTTCTTGCTGTAGGCTCTGGGGAAGAAGTTGCTTCCGTGATCATTCAAGTTGACAGCCAAACTCAGTTCCCTGTGATTATAGGATTGAGATCCCTGCTTCCTTGCTGGCTGTTAGGTGGGGACCAGCCTTTACTTCTAGAGGTTGACAACATTTTTTCTCATGTTAGGTAAGGTGACACCTTGTGCAATACAGCCTGATCATTTTCTCACTTTGAATCTCTCTGACTTTCATCTTAGTATTATTATAAAGAAATACTTTAGATATTCCTAAACCAAACTTTGGAAGCTGCTTCTTTATATTAGTGGTTTCTGACTGTACGTTTATACTGTAATTTTATCTCTTATTTCCATATCATATCTATGCAATTCATCCATATTAAGGCACATTGCTACTTTTTTCACCATGGTATAGTTTTTCCATTGCACATACATCACAAAACAGGGATTTATTCTGCTCATAGAAATTTTTTGTGGTTATTTTGTTTTACTTTAGGCATTTACATATTTTTCTACAACAATGCTGGTAATGTGTTCATATATCTCTCCATATTCCTATGTAAGAGTTTCTTCAGGGCACAAGACAGAAAGGGAATTTCTGAATCAAATGGTGTGAACTTACTCCATTTTTGATGACAATATCAAATTATTTTCCACAGTGGTGGTGCCAATTTGCATTCTCATAAGCAGTGTGAGTTCCTATTGACTCACATTCTTGCCAACTTGTATTGCTGAACTTTTATATTTCTATAATTATTAGTGATTGAGTCCTCTGAGTTCTATCTTCAAAAATATTTATAATGTAGCCAAACAATTCTAGTCTCTTATGTGGAAGATAAAATAGTAGAGCCTGTCAACTAGTCTCAGTATGTTCACTCTCAACACAATCTGTCTAGTCAATTCCCTGTTAAGTCTATTCCCTTCAGTAGATACAACAATCAAAGGAGCTTGAATATCAGGTCTTGTTAGAATCCTTCCTAAAATTCTGCAATGACTGTTCAAGATACTTTGGCTAAATTTAGGGGCATTTTTTTTCCTATAGCCCAAATTATAAACTTCTGCCTTCCTTTTAAAATATTTATCCTGTTCTCAAAATCCTTCTTTCAGTTTCTGGGAATGGCCAGCTCTCTCCTATCACAGGGCCTTTGCACAGACCCCTGTTCCTAGAACACTTTTCACCTTACCTGCCTTTTGCTCAGATATAAAATATCAGCTTACATTCAGTTATTTTTTACCATTTGCTTTACATATCAACTTACACTTCACCTCTTGTGAAACATTTTCTCACACTCCATGATTTACACTAGGTTCCATCTCAAAACACATCCTTCTTATTACTTTTTTCTTCATAGGTTTATAATGTTTTGGAATTATTTATTGCCTGTTCACTTTTATACTCCTTCCTCTACTAAACTGTAAGCTCCATGAAAAAACTTTGCCCACCATTGTGGTCTCCTTTGCATTCCCAATCGTTAATACAGTGTAGGTGTTTGATCTTCATATATTTTTTGAATAGACAAATTAATACAATATATGCGGTTTTTCATAGCTATATCATTGCTAACAGATTTACTAGTTTCATTTATATATAAATATGCTACATTTAAATATCTAAAGAAACATTTGTCTTTATATAAAGTAAGCAAAATTACTTCAAAATAAATAGGTATGATGGAGATGCTATATAACGACTAGAATATATTGAAAGTAAATGTTAGGTGAACTTTTCCTAGATGTACCCACCTTGATTTAATTACTAAAATACTAAAAATGAACATCATTTTAAGGCAGCCTACCTAGCTAGCATGGATTTCTATGGTTAGTAAAACAATCAGACTCTGGTATGCTTGTAGTTGGATAAAATCTTCATGTGAAAGAGGATTTTAAAATCACATGTCCTCACAGGATACCACTACTTTCACTACTAAAATTATTTTGGAGATCTTAATTGTCCTAAGGGCTCTATATACATATTTTATTTAATCCCTCCCCAATCTCATGAGTTAAACACTGTCATTATCCTTCTTTACACACAAGTAAGGCAAGCCTTAGGAGACGTAATAATCTACTTGAAAGTATATGGCCAGAAATGATAGAGTTGGGACTTAAACTTGGAGTTCTCTTTTTTTTTTTCCTTTTGAGACAGAGTTTCACTCTGTCGCCCAGGCTGGAGTGCAGTGGTGCAATCTTGGCTCACTGCAACCTCCACCCACTAGGGTCAAGCGATTCTCCTGCCTCAGCCTCCTGAGTAGCTGGGATTACAGGTGAGTGCCACCATGCCCCAATTTTTTGTGTTTTTTTGTAGAGATGAGGTTTCACCATATTGGCCAGGCTGGTCTTGAACTCCTGACCTCAGGTGATCCATCCGCCTTGGCCTCCCAAAGTGCTGGGATTACAGGCATGAACCATCACACCTGGCCAAACTTGGAGTTATTACTTCAAAGTCTATGCTTTTAAACACGGTCCTTATCTAAGGCCTTCTTTCATTAGCAGTTGAGCTATGAAAAACATGTTATTATTTAGGATTCACTAAGCAATCAGTGCCTTCACATTGTTTTCTATATATTAGCTTGATTATAGTATTTTTTTATAGTAGGGAATCAGAGACAGAAAGAGGACTAAAAATTGCAGACATATTCAATGTGCAAGATATGGCTTGGAAGGGAGAGGGGGATACATAAAAGTAACACGAATCAGATCTTTAAACTCGGAAAGTTTGTAATTATTTTGGAAAGGAACACATTTTTCTGAATAAATAAATGCATCTGGGAAAAATAATAATTGCTATTCATTGTGATATCCCGAATCATGAAGAGTAATAGGTAATATGCAATATTGTTTTAAAAAGATTTTCATACTACCCTTTAAAATTAAATCTATCAGTATTAGAGATAAGCTTGATTATGTAGAAATTAGCTATAACTAAGATGATCTGTAGGGACTAATGGAAAAAAAGCAATAAGAGGTTATTACAGGTAGACAAGAAATAATCTTATTTTTTATGTTTACAAAACTGCCTTGTCTTCTAGAGGGTAAAGTAGACATAAATTTGATTCTCACTTAAATACTTGCACTGTCAAATATATCATACCATCACAAGAGAAGCACACACTGTCCTCCAAATAAACAATTCTAATCCACTATACAATACCTAATTCCATTTTCCTACTATTGCCCAATCTGAAATCTTCTTCTCTTTTCTGGCCTGTACTAATAATTCAGTCTAGGCAGGGTCACAGGTTTGCAACTGTTAGAATCTGTGTCTCCCTCCTGCTGATTGTTGGTCTTTCTCTAATAAACTGTTTATCTTGGCCATATTGGCTCTGAGAGTGTAGGGTTCACATGGAATTTCTTTTTGCTTTAGATCTTTTGCTTTCTTACAAATTTCTGCCTGTTCTTCTATTGTCCTACCTGTGAAAAAGGTGTTTTCTGCCAACTTGTAGCCAGTAGAGCAAATATATACAAATAATGGAGCATTCTATCAAACTGCCAGGCTAGACAATGTCCATCTTGGATGCAGTCCTACTCAAGATGCAAACCATACACATGTGCCTCACCAAGTGAGCCAGCTGGGTGTCTCCCTCCAGCAGGCCAGAAGCAGGGCCAAGTGTGTACCAACCAGCAGTTGCTTTTAGTAATGTGGGGTGGAATTTGAACTGAATTTCTACAGTCCTTCAATATATGCACTGGAATAATTAAAAAGATGTAAAATAACAGCTATCAGAATGGTGCCAGACTCTTCACTCCACTGTCCTGCAACTGTCCTCCCCTGTTCATCACCAGAATAGTTTCCTGTGGGTCTCTGTTTTCCCAAGCAGGACTTTCAGATTTGGAAGAAAGAATGCATTCAGACTGACTTGCTTAGGTACATTTGCTCCAGAGTTCATAGGGACTAATGGATGTGTATACCAGCTGAAGAAGATCACAATTAGAGTGCAGTTTTTTTAAGCTGAAAAGACTAGATTTATTTATAAAATGAAGTGAAAGTCATTATTAGGAAAGTCTTCATTGGAAAGTCATTGTCAGGACATTCTATTTTAAAGTCTAAAAACAAAGAAGAAGGGAGGAAGCAAAAAGGAAGGATGAAAGGAAGGAAGAAAGAAGGATGAAAAGAGAAAGCAAGCAAGAAAATAACAAAGAAACAAACAAAGAAAGATGTTTCTTGGCATTTTTCTGGTTCTCCATTAAATAATAGTTTAGAGAGTTGCCAGACTATAACTGTCTTCTAATAAGAAATTATGTGTCTGGACTTAACCACATTTACTGTCTATGCCAGGTCAAGTAAATTAAAAAATTGTTGAGATTGTAAAAAGGGAGTCAAAACAATCAGAAACTCATGTGGTAGAGACATCACACCATTTGGAGAGACAGATATGACTAAATTTGCTTAGTACTTAATCTAATCTTGGAAAAATTACCAAATCTTTCTGACCTTCATTTTGTTATCCTTAAAATAAAGGTGAAAATGAACCTAGTTCATAAGGCTCATAAAAAATCAATAAGATAGTGTTTTAGTTTGTTCTCATGCTGATAATAAAGACATACCAGAGACTGGGTAATTTATAAAGGAAAGAGGTTTAAGGGACTCACAGTTCCACATGACTGGGAAGGCCTCACAATCATGGTGGAAGGCAAAGGAAGAGCAAAGGCACATCTTACATGGCGGCAGGCAAGAGGGCATGTGCAGGGGAACTCCCATTTATAAAACCATCAGATCTCATGAGACTTATTCACCATCACAAGAACAGCATGGGAAAAACCTGCCCCCATGATTCAATTACCTTCCACCAGGTCCCTCCTATGACATATGGGGATTATCAAGGTAGATTTGAGTAGGGACACAGAGCCGAACCATATCAGATAGCATGCATATGTACACAGAAAATGTCAAATTGTTCATGATCAGAAAATGTTTATTCTCTCCCCTATTCTTTTCCCTTTCCTCTGTAGCTGCGTGCACATATGTATTTTGATTATGAATGAACTCCATTTATTCTTTCACCTTCCAGCTGAGCTCTTATCCCTTCCCTGATTTTCTCTTTCACTTAAAAATGGACTAAGGAATTCCACTCTGTTTATATTTTATAGCATATATTTAAACATTTCTTTCACATTATTGTTGGCTAAGTTTTATAGTTCTTCAATGCTGATTGCTACAGTGTCTTTCAAATCCAGGAAAAATATGCAACTTTGATAGTCCCAATGTGCCTGCAGATTTGTAGGTGGAAGGACCGATTGCTTTATGATTAAGAGTCTGCAATAATTTGTTTAAAAACTTTAACTTGCAGGCTGTTAATAATTGGACTAAGTGACTGAGGAAAGATCAACTTTAATTGTATGACTTAACTCTACTAAGAGTTTCATAAACACATTTTAACAGTTTTGTTAGAATAGTTACCATAACATAAATGTATATATTTTTTAAAAATGTGTAATATTGGGAGTGGAATTTATATGAAAACCAACTAAAACATATTTACCCTGTGATGTAGTCCCTTAGCACTTTCATAAAAAGTAGTATGAATGTTCACTTTATTTCAAAAGGATATTATTAGATCACATATAAAAGTTAAATATACCTAAAAGATAGCAATAATCTAATTATGTAATCGGTTTTAGTTTGGGAATTAGTTTTGAGTAATGATGTAATTCTAAGACTGAAGAAAATTAAGGGATCATATATATACATATTTTAAGAGGGAAAAAGGCCAGTTTTATAAAACGTCAGAATCAACAGGCTGAAAATAATTTCAGAGAATGCATTGCAGTTTACTGTTTTCTGGTTGATGTAACGAATGGGAATATGCTTTATAGGGCCATGTCTGACTAAGACTACTCTGTCTTCATAATTAATTTTATATTTTCACCACCTCTTATAAAGTAAAGAAATTAAATTTCTGTAAGTTTAATACATAATAATAATTATTCAACTTTATATGCTTTAACATCTTTGGAAATTTCATTGTATTTCAACATATTTGTGAGGTGACAGGGGAGTCTCAATTTTATTCTCATTTTATTTTCCATTTCTTTGTAATTAAAAATCTCATGTGACATAACTACACCTCACTATAGGACATATCCAATCCTGGCAATTTTTATTTGTTTGAATCAATCTTTACAAGAAATAATAACAATCTGACAGAATTCTGTAAAAGACGGCCAATCAGCAATCAACTTTATAAGGTACTACAATATCCTGTAAATACAAGTTAAACCAATTTTGAAATAAGACTGTCAGTGCTTCTATTCTTGTTTGATTTGTTTGGCCTGGGTGCAAACATCTTCCATATAAGGTATTTTATATATCTTAATTGATGTGGCAGTAAAAAATATTTTAGGAATTTCCTTGTCTGCCAATAAGATTCTGTGATGTATTATTTACAAACATATGTTCTTGCTGTGAGAGTTACTATTAAAAAGAAATATGTGAATTTTTCGTGAACTCCAATTATAGGAGAAATTGCTTTATATGCCTGTCTGGAATATAGTTTACCTTCTCTCTGTACCAAAATTATTATAGGCTTAACAATGCCTATGAAGAATCGGGGCTAAGATGTTATCAGTACTTAGATTTCTTAAGTGAATGACCTTTGAGCTATATGGCATTTCAATGTTTTATCAACATAGACAAACACAGAAAGAATCCAAAAGAAACCTACTGTAAGAGAAGCTGAAATACTCAATAAACCTTTGCATATTTCCTTCGAAATGAAAACAAAACAAAAATAGCATACTTCTTCTACTTTAAATAGTCTATTGCTATCTTCAGATATTTTAGTTTTACTTATGCTGCCTCTCAGTATACTAAGAGCAGTGGAAAGTAGCATAGCTAATTATGATGATTTTTTTCAGTATGCATTTCTCATGTGGTCATTTATTAATTTAAATCAAATTGGAAAAGACAGGTTATTTTTTGAACTTACAAACTAAAATCTTGAGTAGTGGCATATGATTCCTGCTTATGTGATTCCACTGACTTTTTGTTTATTTCCTCCTTTATTCTACCCATGCTTCCTCCTGCCCTTTCTCCCTTTCTTATTTCTTTGTACTCTGCTTCTTTATTTTTCTTCATCTCCCTTTCTCTTTCATTCATCCAGTCTTTTAAAATATATAAAATGTCAGCAAATATGGTATTATTAAACATATTCTTCCACAGAATCAGAGGCCATTTTTGGTTTACAGTCAAAATGATCAAATATACACCTCTGACAACAGCCAAAAATATTCATGTGTTACTTAAATTTATCTGAAATTTATTTCTACAGAATGATTTTAGAAAAATATCCCCTTCTTTAAAGAATCTAAAACAGAGCCTGTTCTATTTGATCAATAATGCCCTATTTGTTCTATTCAAACCCTTGTATTTTGACTTTCTCTTCTAGTCTCACTGGTTAATTACCATTCCATCCCAAGAGGAAAATAATTTTCTTATGATCCAGTTTTAATAACATATTTTACTCCATGGAATGCCAACATTTATGCTTGAGATATTTTTGTAACAAAAGAAAATAGCTAAAGGTGTTGTCATCACTTGAACCTAATGGAATTTGCGTATTTTTTTTTTGACATGACTCTAAGAATTCAGTCAGTGTGACAAATCCCATATCCTCCACTGTCTATGCTATGTTTCAAAAAAAGGTAAGGTGTTCTCAAATCTGGTAAACTAATTTATTACTTTGAAAAAACAAAACAAACCTCTTAACAACTAGAAAGTATGGGTGAGCGTGTATGTACGTATGTGTTTTATCAGAATGAAATTATTTTCCTGTTACCAATTAATGATCCATACAAGTTTTAGTTTAAACTAACTTTTCCTGATTATTATTATTATTTTTTTTCTTTTTTATTGATCATTCTTGGGTGCTTCTCGCAGAGGGGGATTTGGCAGGGTCACAGGACAATAGTGGAGGGAAGGTCAGCAGATAAACAAGTGAACAAAGTTCTCTGGTTTTCCTAGGCAGAGGACCCTGTGGCCTTCCGCAGTGTTTGTGTCCCTGGGTACTTGAGATTAGGGAGTGGTGATGACTCTTAACGAACATGCTGCCTTCAAGCATCTGTTTAACAAAGCACATCTTGCACCGCCCTTAATCCATTCAACCCTGAGTGGATACAGCACATGTTTCAGAGAGCACAGGGTTCAGGGTAAGGTCACAGATCAACAGGATCCCAAGGCAGAAGAATTTTTCTTAGTACAGAACAAAATGAAAAGTCTCCCATGTCTACCTCTTTCTACACAGACACGGTAACCATCCGATTTCTCAATCTTTTCCCCACCTTTCCCCGCTTTCTATTCCACAAAACCGCCATTGTCTTCATGGCCCGTTCTCAATGAGCTGTTGAGTACACCTCCCAGATGGGGTGGTGGCCGGGCAGAGGAGCTCCTCACTTCCCAGTAGGGGCGGCCGGGCAGAAGCGCCCCTCACCTCCCGGACGGGGCGGCTGGCCGGGCGGGGGGCTGACCCCCCCACCTCCCTCCCGGACGGGGCAGCTGGCCGGGCGGGGGGCTGACCCCCCACCTCCCTCCCGGACAGGGCGGCTGGCCGGGCAGAGGGGCTCCTCACTTCCCAGTAGGGGCGGCCGGGCAGAGGCGCCCCTCACTTCCCCGACGGGGCGGCTGGCCCGGCGGGGGGCTGAGCCCCCCACCTCCTGATTATTTTTTAATGAATCACTGAAATACTTATGTAGGTAAATTGAAATTCCTTAATCTTTGATCTTCTTAAGCTTAATTGCAATCTTCATGGCAAATTTGCATATTCTTGGTAAATGCATTTATTTCATTTATGATTTAAATTTGTGCTTATTAAAATAACAACTAACCATGGTTTTTGGTTTGTAGAAAGGTCTTTTTGTAATTCTATTTACTTCTCCAAATTTATGATGAACACATTATTATTATTATTGTCATTTTAAATTTAAAGAATCTAAATTTCAGGTAAGATGATTTTCCATTGCCATGTAAAATATTCATTAGAGAAAAAAGCCTGGAACCCATATGTCACAATTCCTCATTTAGTATTTCTTTGATATTTATCTTATAAAGATACAGCAAGGATCTCTACTTTGCTTTGTCTTTTCTTGTGTTTCTTTAATCTATTCTCCATCCTGATCCTTTCACAGTGCAAATCAGATTATGTAACTCTGCTGTTTAAAGCCTGTCTTTGGGTTCCCATTGCTCTCAAAATGAAGACCAAAGTCATTAACGAGGTTCATAAGTTCCTGCAGTATTTTTTTTATCTTTTTTCTACACCAACATACTTTCATTTGCCCTGGCGTCCTTTGCACTCTGGTCACGTGGCTTTCATTCAATATTTGGACTTCCACCAAAGGGATTTCCACCATTTTGATCATACATTCTGAAATGCTATCTCCACTCACTCTCAGATTCCCAACACTGTCTTTCTAACTTTTTCATTTTGATCTCCAGTGAATACCACTTCCCTCCATCCCTGAAGTTTCTTTTATACCCCTGGAATCTTTTTATACAGAGTATGTGGCTTCCTGCACTTATGTAAACCACTACTTGGAATGGTATAATCTAATTGCATACTCATATCTGATCATTTTGAGTTAAGGTCCACTTCCTTGTTTCTTTTTCCTGCTACTAGTCTTTATCTTGATGAAATATGATTGAATGCAGGCTACAGAGAATTCTTCAGACAAGTGCCCTTGCAGAGTGCAGTGAAGCACTCTGGCTTTGTGGGAGAAAAAGCTATACCATTTCTTTATTTTGCTCTTTCCTTTCATTAAGTCTACATATTCTCCCTAGTAACTTGCAGGTCAAATACTTTTCTTTTTAGTACAAGAAAACTTGATAAATATTGTATCTTTAATAAATACTGTAATGTTGACATCTAATGAAAAATTTGCTGCTCTATAAAAACTACTTTGATTGACTATTTCAAGTGGCTACTGATGTATGAGATGAATTGATACATGATTTTGTGCTTCACAATACAATTCTGTTTTTTAATGAATCTCAGCAGTTTTCTATATTCACCAGACATTGTGTTAGAGTTTCCAAGCGAGTTTCCAAATCCTGTTGACTTTAACAATAAATCTTGCTTATAACTATTTTCTGGAAAGAATATTTTCTTTACCATAAAAAAGTATGTATCTGCTTTTCTCAGCTTGGCAGACTCTGTATACATTGTTCTCCACTGCGTGGTGACTACAGTGACTACAACCTCAAATGTAGCCAAGGGCAAATGATCACTGGCCAACTTGATCAGCCAAAAGATAACTTTATTTACTAAATTGCATATTTCAAGGGAGTAAAAAGGGATAAACTTTTTGAACAGATTTTCAATTATTAATTTGTTGGATGCATGAATATTTAGTAAGGGTTATAAGTAATGAGGATATAAGTTGCCAGGCACAGTATAAGTGATATATTAAAAATTGTTGAATGAAATACACAGGACGATATGGAAGAATCTCACCAACATAACACTGAGTTGAAAGAAGCTAGATGCAAAGGAAGGATATTATATGATTCACATAAAGTACAAAAACAGGCAAAACTAATTTATTCTGAGAGAATGCAGGATAGCAATTAACCACTGGAGAGAAGCAATGCTTAATGAGAAACATAAGAGGGTGGATGTGGCCTTTGTGGGCCTAGTCATGCTCTGCTTCTGGTGTACATGCTGGTTACAAAGTAATGCTCAGTTTATGAAAATTCAAGCAGCTGAAAATTTACAAAGTAGATGCATATTATAATTGAATAAATGAAGATATAGTATTTTCTATAACCTTAATATAAATAAAGAAATATATGTTAGGTTTATTGTAAAAGGAATCAAATATGTCTTTTCCTCACAGTTGCAAAATGCATTGAAATTTTACATATTGATAATCTTCTTCATCTAGACTATATCATCAATTGACTATATTGTTGTTTCACACATTGTTTAGTAGTTTAAAGTTTTGGTTTTGTTTTGGTTTTTCAGAGACAGGGTCTCACCCTGTTACCAAGGCTAATGTGTATGGCCTAGTCTTAGCTTACTGCTGCCTTGAACTCCTTGGACTTAAGTGATCCTCCTGCCTCCACCCGTTGAGTAGCTGAGATACAGGTGTGTCACTATGTTCAGCTAATCAGAAAAACAACAACACCAAAAAACTGTAGAGACAGGTTCTGACTATGTTGTTCAGGTTGGTCTCAAACCCCTAGCTTCAAGCAATTCTCCTGTCTCAGCCTCCCGAAGTGCTGGGATTATAGGTGTGGGTCACCATGCCTAGCCTTGACAAATTGTTGTTGATTTAGTGGTGTATTAGTCTGTTCTCATGCTGCTAATGAAGACATACCTAAGGGACTGGGTAATTTATAAAGAAAAGAGGTTCAATGGACTCACAGTTCCACATGGCTGGGGAGGCCTCACAATCACGGTGGAAGTCGAAGGAAGAGCAAACGCAAGTCTTACCCAGCGGCAGGCAAGAGGCAAGAACTTCCCTTTATAAAAGCATTGTATCTTGTGAAACTTATTCACTATAATGAGAACAGCACAGGAAAAACCCACCTCCATGATTCAATTACTTCCAACTGGATTTCTCCCACAGCACGTGGGGATTATTACAATTCAAGGTGAGATATGAGTGGGGGCACAGCCAAACCATATCAAGTGGTACCATAGTTTTTGGAGGAGAAGAGCAAGCAAATTCAAATACAGTTCTACTTTTCATTCTTCTCCAAATAAGAACATGTTTACTAATAGTTCTGGCCTTTTGGTTCCTTGATGTCAATAAATTGAAGATAGGATAATCCGACATCGTTCCTTGAGATATTGTGTGCTCATTTTTGGGACAAGAATTATATAGATATAAGACACTTACACCATCTCCCAGCATACCATTCTTCTCTTTTTATTCATCTCTTAACAAGAATGTAACTACTCATATAGCATGAAAATGACATAGAGGACAAAAATTATTAAAGCTCCACTTGTTTAGCTCAAGTAAAGGGCGTTAATCACAATAATGCACAGAGAAATAAGGATACAGCCAACTCCATTAAAATAACTATACAATCAGATATATCTAGGAGACTGAGATATAATTTCAGAGCAGAAAAATAGTTGATAATCAGAGGGAGGTTATAATGGATATTGTGGTGACTTCCCAGAGCCACATTTAGAATGGAGGCACCCACTGTTACAGCCACTGGCATTGGTGCTCTTGGAATTGCCCTCAGCTGAAAAGAACTGCTTTGCCTAAAGTCAGGCCTCCTCTCTGGTGTGAAGACCTTGTCTAATGACAGATTAAGATAATGTGTGAAGGTCTGTCTCCTTCGGCTTAGTGAGTGTCAACTCTGCAGGGCCGGCTCATCTCCAGATCTCCTCTTGAGGTTGTTGTGAATGTATCACTGTTCATCATTGCCTCCTGCCCAGTCCTATTTTTTTCACCCTCCACAGTCATTGTTCTTGCAACCACCCCCCAATAAAATCCCTACGTACAAACATCTGACTCAGGGTGTGTATTATTCTGTTCTCACACCACTAATAAAGACATACCTGAGACTCTTCCTTTTATAGAGGAAAGAGGTATAATTGACTCAAAGTTCAGCATGGCTGGGGAGGCCTCAGGAAACTTACAATCATGGAGGAAGGCAAAGGGGAAGCAAGGTGGTACCTTCTTCATAAGGCGGCAGAAAGGAGAAGTGCAAGCGGGGGAAATGTCCTCTCTTATAAAACTATCAGATCTTGTGAGACTCACTTATTATAATGAAAACAGCATGTGGGAAATGGCCGTCATGATTCAATTACCTTCACCTGGTCCCGACCTTGACACATGGGGATAATGGAGATTATAATTTAAGGTGAGATTTGGGTGAGAACACAGATCCAAACCATATCAGAAGGCATTTCTTAGAGAAAAAAAAAAGTAAGACAATTAATATCAAGAGTGGTCTGAGAAAAACATTTTTAAGATAGGATTTTGGAACTGAGTTGCATTCCTGCCAGTTCTCCCCAAAAACCTCATCACAGGTAGCATGTAGGACATGAGCAAATCCTTCAAGCTATAATGTTTCATAGTCATGGCATGGGTAAAATGTGCCATGACTATGAAAATGGTTAGGATATTGGTGGAAGAGAATGCACTGGCAGGTCTAATAGGCTAGGCTTTTGAGAAATGCAGGTAAAGAGTTTAATATAAGGACTATAGTATTTTATAGCTATTGCTGGAGAAAATGTATGCAAAAGAGGAAGACAATGGAAAGATGAAGATAATCCACAATTAGAGACTAAATGTGAAAGCTACAGGCTTCATGAGCAAGATACAAAGTAGAGATTAGATTGGCTGGTTGGTTACCCGTCTGGAATGAGAAATATTGGAAGATAATGGATAAGGAAATCTAAGTATGTCTCATATAGAAATAGGCTTCTGGGAGAGAGAAAAAATTATTAAATCCTTTTTGCATGTCAATGCCTATCGGGAGCACCTCTTTTGAAGTCCCACACCTTCTCTTGCTCTCACTTCCTTTCTGTTTGAAGAACTTCCCCTTAGCCATCATTTAACAGTTGGCTTGCTAGTGAAATATTTTAATTTTATTACATTTGAAAATGTATTTCCTCGTTACTCCTGGAAGATATTTTTGCCAAATATAGAGTTTATGGTTGACAGTTTATTTCTTTCAGTACTTGAAAAATGCTGCATCACTTCCTTCTAGCTTCCATTGTGGAAAAGTCACTGTTATTCAAATTGGTGTTCCCCTGTAACACTCATTTGTCTCTGGTTGGTTTCAAAATATTTGTCTTTGTCATTAGTTGACAAAAATTTATTTATTTAGGTGTCTTGGCATGGATTTCTTTGCGTTTATCATACTTAGGGTTTCATCAATGATATGGTTTGGCTGTGTTTCCACCCAAATCTCACCTTGAATTGTAATAGTCCTCATGTGTCAAGGGTGGGGCCAGGGGCCAGGTGGAGATAAATGAATTATGGGGGCAGTTTCCCCCATACTATTCTCATGGTAGTGAATAAGTCTCATGAGATCTGATGGTTTTATAAATGGGAGTTCCCCTGCCCAAGCTCTTGCCTGATGCTGTGTAAGACATGACTTTGCTCCTCATTCTCCTTCTGCTATGATTATGAGGCCTCCCCAGCCATGTGGAACGGTGAGTCAATTACACATCTTTTCTTTATAAATTACCCAGTCTCGGGTATGTCTTTATTAGCAGTGTGAGAACAGACTAATAAACAATCAGCTTCTGCGATCTCAAATTTCTGTCTTTAACCAATTCAAGAGTTTTCAGCCATTATTTTCAAATAATATTTGTGTTACCCTCTTTATTCTTCTGAAACTTTGCAGCTAGAAATCTCAGCTCTTCTGTTGTTGTTCCTCAGGTTTCTGACATTCTGTTCATTTTTTCTGTAGAGTTTATTTTTATTATTTTAATTTTAATGTAATTATTTATTTTGAGACAGGGTCTTACTTTGTCACCCTCCAGCCTCAACCTCCTGAGTAGCTGGGACTACAGGCACAGGCCACCATTCCTGGCTTTTTTTTTTTTTTTTGTAGAGATGGGGTTTTCCATGTTGCTCAGGCTGGTCTCAGACTCAGGAGCTCAAGTGATCTACCCACCTTGGTGTCCCGAAGTGCTGAGATTATAGGCATGAACTACCGTATGCAGCATTTACAATCCATTTTTAATCCATTGTTCAGATTGAGAAAATTTGATTGACATATTCTAGAGACTCCACTTTAATGACAAAGCAATCCAGTGAGTTCTTTTTCTTCTGGTTGTATTTTTCAGTTCCATAATTTCCAGTTGGTTCTTTTATATAACTTCTATTTCTTTGCTGAAACTTTCTTTTTTTTTTATTTTAAGATAACTTATAATTGTTTTTTAAAGGATTTTTATGAAGGCTGCATTAAAGTCCGTTTCCGATCATCTCAACAGTTGATTCATTTCAGTTTTGGTATCTATCATTTTTTTCCCATTCAAGTTGTAATATTTTATTTTTCATTTGAATATTACATTATGAGACTCCAGATCCTATTTAATCTGTTAAAGTATAGTGCAAGAGTGGAGTGAGTTTCTATGTTCTGCTTTATTCTCATACCCACTGGTACCACCCAAGTGAAGGCAGACAGCTGACTCACACTGCTTCACTGGAGACAGGTGCAGTATAAGCTCAGCTCCTTTCTAAGCCCCACTGACATGAGAAAATGGAGAAGCAGAGGTCTGAATAATACTGCTTTGTGCTTCTGGGTAGGAGTCGTAGGTCAGCTCCTTTCTAGGCCTCACTGGCACCAGGGGAGGAGAAGGAAGGAAGTGGAGTACAAACTAGCCTTGCCTCTGTCCGCCTTGTTCTGTCTCATTGATATTGGGTAGATGAGGAGACTTATTGTTCCCCTGGACCCTACTGATACCAGAGATGTGGGCAGAGTGCTGCCATCTGGAGATGGAGATTCAGGATCTCATTGGGTTCTGACAACACAGAAGGTTGAGTGGGTATGTGGGAAGAATGATGCCTAGCTGTGAATATCCTGCCTCTGCATTGCCTTGTTGTTGGATTCCACCAATGCTACCTTGGTGGGAGAATTGCAGCATTACCTCTTGTACAAACAAGAGATTGAGATCAGTACCATTTGGTCCCTGTTATACTAACCCAGTAGGTGAATTAGATTGTTGTCGTCTACTTCCACTAGAAGAGGTTTGCATAATAAACTCCTTTCTCTGCACTGTTAACAATATCCAGCTGTGAAATAGAAGCTCCATCTGCTTCTGCATGACTGGGAATGGAAGATTAGTTGTTTGCTCAGTGCTGCTGACACCATAGTTTTTCCATTGGGAAAATTGGAGCTCTACTCCCTGCCTCTGCAAGATAGCTTGGTGAGACAGAAGATCAGCTCCTCACTCAGCCTCACCAAAACTGTAGGGTGGGGAGAGGGTATGTTGATGTTTTTTATTGGTGTTTGGCTGGAGTAAGGCAGCAATTGCTGGAATGGTGTTCTGTTGTTCGGCCACCTGGCCACTTTTTCCTAGTACTTTGGCTAATAGGAATTGGTTTTTCTTTCAGGTTTTTGTTTTTGTTTTTGTTTTTTTTTGGTGTTCTATTGGCAGTTATAAGTGGGCAATTGAAAAAAAAAAAACCTGGGAACTCACCACCATGTTCCTCAAGTCTCAAGGTCACTAGTCAGCCTACTTTCTTTGTTAACATTTCAGACTTTTTAAATGCTTGTTTGTTGTGTTATATCCAATGGTTTTTAGTTATAAGAGGGAGAACCTTGGTTGTATTAGGGCGATCCCATCTTGACAGTAAACTGGAGTACAACTGGTGATAAAGGAATGTGAAAGACTGCCCTCTGAAGGGTTTGCTCAGCGCCAGAGATCTTTTGAGATTGCTACGAGTATATCAAATTTAAAGTCCTCCCTCTGTCTAATCCCAAATCCGTGACTCTTCTGAACGAGGTGTTCTGAAGAGCACTCCCTAGAAAACTGCCTGAAAGCAAATCTAAACCTCAGGGTCTGTTTTCCATAGAGCCTGAGGTAAGACATAGACCTATGAGCTTGTTACATCTCAGGAGGAAGAGCTGGTCATGTGCTCTTTTCCAGTCTGCAAATATAATGTCCATGTTCTTTCAATCTCAGTGTCTGACATTTCCAAAGGAACTGTCATTATATTCTGCATATCTTTATGTACTTCCTAATATTTAGTCATTGTTTCTGCTTATGTATCATTTCTATTCCTTTTTAATTTTTATTGGCTTATTTCATGAACTGGTGGGAATTTGGGTATCTGACACTCAAAAACGTTTGTGAAAAATTTGATTGATACAAGTTAATCATTCTCATTTAACAAAAGAACTAGCTTTTGTGTCAATGTACTCCATAGAATTCTGGTCACCCTAGAGTTTGTTAGGTTTGGATTAGATGCTCAGCTCACTCCTAGCCCAATCAACTATGACAAGCGGGGTTTAGAAATATGTTATAACTGTTTCCATTTCCCTCAGTAGAATTCTGGGTTTGAAAACTTCCGGAAGGGCACTGGGTGTGGCACATTTTCCCTCGTTTTACTTTTTTATTTTTGAATTCTATACTGGTCATTCTTTATTTACATTTGTTTTTCTTTTATTCCTGCTTCTCTGTATCTTTGGCCAGAAGCCTGTCTGTATCTTATATACTTTAACCAAAATCTGGCACTTGGTTTGTTTTACTTTTCTGGGTGGCATCGTTACTTTACTCACACTGTTTCCACATTTTGGTGTATCCACCCAGTGGTTGAAAGGACTACAGGGCACTTTCTAGTAAATTATTCTAAGATACAGCAACTGAAGCACCACCGTATTTCAAAACATAATCAGAGACCTATAAGTCACCATGAAATGAAAGATTCGTTTACAATTATGACTGTAACAGAAATGTTAAATCCTGTAGCTTCTAATGCTTACTAAGTTTCGTTGAGGTTGGGTTTCACACATGGTTCCCATCTTCACAGGGAATATACATAAAACACAAGAACAAAATACAATGAGTGGAGGAAATAGCCAATGTTTTTGGTTATTGGGCACATAATCCCCCTCAAATTAATCACATTCTTTGTCAGAAAGAGATTTATATTTCCTACCCAAGGAAAGGACAAGAGAGACCTTTTCCAAACTTGTAGATGTTTGACAGTCTCCTTTCACCATGATATACTCTCTTATTTCGTCTTCTCCCCACCTCTTATTCTTTTTATTTATTTATTTTTTTTTGAGTCAGAGTCTCGCTCTGTCACCCAGGCTGGAGTGCAGTGGCACTATCTCAGCTCACTGCAGCCTCAGCCCCCTGAGTTTAAGTGATTCTCATGCCTCAGCCTCTGAGTAGCTGGGACTACAGGTGTGCACCACCACGCCCACCTAATTTTTGTATTTTTAGTAGAGATGGAGTTTTGCCACATTAGCCAGGCTGGTCTTGAACTCTTTACCTCAAGTGATCCACTCGCCTTGGCCTCCCAAAGTGCTGGGATTATAGGGATGAGCCACCATGCCTGCACCCCCCCATATTCTTTGATGTGTCTCCTCTGTCTCTTACTCACAGACCTTTCTAATTCAGTGCGTCTGTCTGTGTGTGTGTGTGCGTGTTTACTGGATTGGGTTTGATTATTTCCTTGATTTATATATGCAGAATTTCACAATTCCAACTTTAGTGGAATAATTAAATCAGTTTTTTTGTACCAGTAAGTATTTCTATGACCCTATCTCCTTGGTATTTGACACAGCAACCTCAAAGTGCTTGCAAATTCAATAAATATTTAATTTACATGCAAGTGAGTAAGGCCCTTGACATATGTTGCATTAAAAACTATATAGTCTAAAGGTCCCTTCCAATTTTGGGCACCTTTAAGAATGCTCTTTAAGTGCCATAATACCTACCCACCACCTTTGTTGTTGTTGTTTAAAAATATAGCTACCTATAACTTCATAAAATAACAATGTATTTAGAGAGAGGAATATCTCAAAATCAAGCTCTGGTAAACGTTAAATTTAACAGTCCATAACAGTGATGCAAGATACTACCTCACAGTCCATTTTTTAAAACACCAACCTTTGTCTTAGAAACAATTTGGCTTCAAGCACTGGCTTTCATAAATCAAGCAGTGTAGAGAACAAGAAGCTGAACACGCCAAGAGAGTTTTAGCAGCTCAATGCATTCTTCATCCAGAAGTTGTAGGAAACTATCATTTTTTTTAGTAGATTTTTAAATGAGGAAAGCAAGATTTTTCAAATGAATCATACCTAAGTACTTTCCCATGTAACTTTTTAAACTAGGGATTGAAATACAGCCTTATAAAAGTGATCTACATGTAAGCTTGTATCGCTGGTTTGGGGTATGATGGAGTCAAGATAAAAAGATAAGGTTTAAGAATAACATACCTTATAAATTGCATTTTGAAAATTTTCTTTTTGTTTTGAATAAAATTATTAATATATTGTCAACAGCAAAATCAGATCAGATTGAAAACTTTAAGTTTATGGTACATACAAATTGACAGTTGATGAACTGCGAATGCTCAAACTAAAAGTGGTCAAAGGAAGTTCAGACATACGGTATTATAGGCTGGGGTATAAAACAGAAATGAAGAAGTCACTTAGTCTCTACAATAATTGGCTATTGCTACTGAGGTTTCAAGATGGCAGGGAGTTAGTGGAAGGTGATCATATTATACCATTTTTAGAAGCCAACGTGTTTCATTTATGACTGTCAGAGGCATTTACAAGAAATCACCTAAGCTACGTTTCACTCATGTGGCCTAACTGATTTTGTCTGATCAGGGGATTCTCAAGCTTGGTCTTCATTTTATTTTAACACTACCCACATTTTGGTCAGCCTCTCAGAAAGCTGAGCATGTGGCCAAATGGTATAGCATTACTCGGAGGTACCACAGTTGATGTAGTCACTGGAGGGATAGTCATGAAGTCACTGTCACTGAGGCATGCATGACCATCACAGACATGGGTGGTAAGGGCACTGAGTTCTCTGAACTACATAATCCTGATGGATGCCATTTGATGTGTGAGTGGCTTCCAAAGGGCATTTAACACACTTGAGAAGATAGAACTCTCCAGAGAGATTAATACAATGATTATGAAGAGAGTACTAGTCAAGGACTGAAAAATTCCCTAGAGCAGAGATTCCCAGGAGCCAAGATTTAACTAGTTAAATACATTCATGAAAGAAGCCTCGCCTGGCCGGGTGCAGTGGCTGATGCCTGTAATCACAGCACTTCGGGAGGCCGAGGCGGAAGGATCACAAGGTCAGGAGATCGAGACCATCCTGGCTAACAGGGTAAAACCCTGTCTCTACTAAAAATACAAAAAATTAGCCGGGCGTGATGGCGGGCGCCTGTAGTCCCAGCTACTCAGGAAGCTCAGGCAGGAGAATGGCGTGAGCCCAGGAGGCGGAGCTTGCAGTGAGCCGAGATCTCACCACTGCACTCCAGCCTGGGCGACAGAGCGAGACTCTGTCTCAAAAAAAAAAAAAAAAAAAAAAAAAAAAAAAAAAAAAAAAAAAAAAAAAAAAGAAAGAAAGAAAGAAAAAGAAAAAAGGAAAAAAAAGAGAAAGAAAGAAGGCTTGCCTTTTGGGGAAAAGATTTGCATCTGATCTTAAGTTATTTTAAGTTTTGGGTAACAATGTCTAACATATTAACATAGAAACAGCGTTTTCTCCCAGTAAGAGCATAATCTCCTTTTTGAGCAATTAGGGTATTAAGAACTCTCCTATACTGAAGCTAAATTGTTCACTTCAGATTGTATTACTTGAAGATAACTTAAGGCACTATTAGAAACATTAAAAAAAAGGTTAATAGTTGGAACAAATTATAAAATTAGTTTTTTTAGTCTGGATGGCAGTTAGTTGCAGTTTCTAGATTTAAACTTAAAGATTCAAATCTAAAAATGATGGAGTGAGAATAGCAGTTGCAATGTGATGGATTTTCCCGGTTTGCAGTTTGAGTGTTTCTGGTTATGACACTGGGTGTTATAGTGGCCTCTCTGAGAAGCCCACACAGTAGCAGGCATGAAAGTTGCCCATATATGATTTGTTATGATAATTTTTTTGAGGTTTATACCAAGTGGTCCAATTTCAGTTTGCAGAAATTGGAAACAGATCCGTTTTAATTTTTAGTGAAAAAAGAATTTGGGATCTAATCCAGTTTATGGGTAAACAATAAAACCTCAAAGACAATGAACAGGTTAGAATTATGTGAGGTGAAGAGGGTTGTGTACTAGGAAGTGGGCCCTCACCAGATATCAAATCTTCCAGGACTTTATCTTGGACTTCCGGCCTCTAGAACTGTGAGAAAAAAATTTCCAGTGCTTGTAAGCCATTTAGTCTATGATATTTTGGTACAGCAACCTGAATGGACTAAGACAACTTCTAAATGAAAAAAAGCATATATCTATAAAGCACAATGAGTAGATATGGACACTACTAGGAGTAAAGAAACATTTATTGAGTGGAGTGGTAGAAAATAATAGTGCTCAGCCATGTCTGATTGTTTTTTCTTCCATGGAAATATAGAAAATCACACCTCCTAACAGGCCCATAGGATTAGTTATGGCCAAGGAAAAATGAAAGGAAGTGATGTGTCTCACTTCTGGGCTGCAGGAACAGTAATCCCATATACAGTTCTCCTATCTACCACTTCCTCCAAGACACAGAATGTGGAGGCCACTGTTGAGGATACAATGTGAAAAGGATGAAGCTGCCTGGTATACTGAGTCACTGCCTGGTGGATCAAGTCAACCAAACGCATGGTGGACTTTACAGACATGAGAAATAAATTGTGCTGTGTTCTGCTGCTGAGATTTTGGGATTGTAGCATATCCTCATCTATCCTCACTAATATGGGAAATGGTTAAATGATAACACACATCTATCTACCATCTATAAACATGAATAACATTTCTGAGGTATCAATTTGCAAACAGCATAAAATAGAAAGAAAAACCTCACACTCTGAAATTTGTAATTGAATTTAATAGCAAATTAAGTAAGCTGTATCACCATAATGCTACTTACATAGACACTGTTGGAAATGGTTTGATTTTGTTGACTGCCTGCCCGTGTGGTAAATCCTTATAAGTTAAAGGCACACACAAAGGTCATATTTGCCTCAGTAATGAATTTTTTAGTAGCAGGCAGTAGCCGCTGTCAGGCTAACATAAAGGATGGTGCCATGAAATGGCTGGAAATGATGCTCATGCTCTCATAACGAGTGGCAGGGAAATAAATCTCTCCCTCATTCTGATAGACTTTGCCTTGTTTGGCAAAGCTTTCTAAAGCTGTGATAGAGAGTGGAGTTAGCTTCAGGAATAAGCCAGTCCAGTAAGAATGTTAGAGGAGGCCTTTCCGTGTCCAGCAATTAATTGTCTATCTGATAGGTCAGTTGACTCCTGTTGGAGCCCAGATCATCCTGATTGCTGCACCAAGCACCATCATCAGTGGACCATGCTATAGGAAATAACAGTTATTTAAGAAGTGGGGAGATTTCACTTGTGTTCTCCAAAATATTGGGATTTTTGATTCTGCAACTGTAAGATATACAATTGTTTTCCCCATTCTTCTCCGGATATATTTATTTAATTTGTAAAAAAAAAAAATCTCTCATGGCAAGTCTTCCATAGTTATCACCAAATAATTCTAAATTTCTGGGAAGAAGACTGGTTTGAAAATCCAATGATTGCGGACATTTTTCTAATGATTGACCCCTATTTTTCTCAGCCCCAAGAAGCCATAACTGCATGGGTGAAACATGATATATATTGCCTTTATTGCATTCTATGAAGAAATGAAAGTCAAGCTGAAGCAATTAATGTTCTTTTAAAAATGGTCTCAAACTCAGTATATAACTGTTATTTAACTGATGATTTGATTAATTAACTGACTTATGGATCATTTTCTATCTTGGTGAGGAAAAAAGTATTCATTGTCTTTTGGTGGCAGCTCTTCACCACCAAAGGTTAACATCTGGAGTGACACATAGAAGATTTCTTTTTAATAAAAAGAAATCCAAGCTATATAACTTACATTATTATTTCTGCTTCAACACTGCATGAAAATACATGTCTTTTGTCTTGCGATGATTACATTCATAACTAGATAAGATAACTTTAAAACAAAGATAGCCCATAATACCCATCATAAAACAAGCACAGAAACAAGACAAGATAAATTCATATAGGGGTAAATTATTTAGCCTTGTGACCAGCATATGTGTCTGATACTGGCATTAGACAGATATTCATATGCCATTATGTTTTGTAGTAATGTAACCAAGATCTAAAACAGGAAGTAGGGAAACAGCCCATATGGCCTGCATGAAATATGCTTCTTCCGGCCAGGTGCGGTGGCTGACGCCTGTAATCCCAGCACTTTTGGAGGCCGAGGTGTGTGGATAATGAGGTCAGGAGTTCGAGACCAGTTTGGCCAATATGGTGAAATCCCATCTTTACTAAATACAACAATTAGCAGGGCATGGTGGCACGTGCCTGTAGTCCCAGCTACTCGGGAGACTAAGGCAGAAGAACCACTTGAACCTGGGAGGAGGAGGTTGCAATGAGCCAAGATTGTGCCACTGTACTCTAGCCTGGGCAACAAAGCGAGACTCCATCTCAAGAAAAAATAAAAAATAAATAAAAGAAATATGTTTTTTCCAAAAGCCTCACTGCTGATGATTATGGAGAATTCTTAAACAGTGACTGACAACCCAACTGGGACTTCTCACTAACCGTTGCTGGAAAGTTTCATTTCACCCCCAAAAGTAGACTGCAGTAGCTTAGCACTGGATTATACATAAAAGTGCCCAGGCTACTCTTCAGGTGCAAGTAGTTGTGTGCTGACAAATTGGATGTCTGCGGAAAAAATATCCGGATTTGTAGCCAATTTCCATGGTGTAAATACTCTTACAATGGCCAATTTCCAGCTACCAGCTAACTTTCAAAATTTCAAAATATTTCATAAAACCATAAGAGACAGTTACAAAATACCACTGGCCTGCCCAGGGGTCTTAAGAGAGGTCCCAGGACTCCATCCACAATGTAAGTTGTCCTTCATTCCATATCAGGAAGCCCTCAGTGTGTAAGCACCATCAAAAACCATTACTGCCTCCCTCTATATCTGTCTTTATTTTTCTGACAACTTAGTGTTTCTCTCTGGGGATGTTTAACAACTACCCTATTTAGTATCTGAGTCAGTGAATAGCAGAAATTTTAATTCCTATTTACAAGTAGATACATTGCTTGTTAAATATTTTGTAAACTGTAAAATGGAGAAACACTATTGTTTTTTCTTTAATTACTATTTTCTCCTTAATTTCCTCTG
This sequence comes from Pan paniscus, assembly GCF_029289425.2. Classification (NCBI taxonomy): domain Eukaryota; kingdom Metazoa; phylum Chordata; class Mammalia; order Primates; family Hominidae; genus Pan; species Pan paniscus. The sequence continues at coordinate 23,491,807 of NC_073271.2, forward strand.
TGAGATTACTGATCCCCGTATTGTTCTCTTCTTTCATAAACATCAAGCAAACATCAGACGTTGCTAAAATCCCAACTGCTACATTTCAATTTTACTCCTTTCTACAGACTGTGTTTGAAGAAAGTAATTTGAATTATTTATATCCCTAAGTTTACAGCTATTAAATGGGAATTATAATAGCTATTGTTCACATGAGCTGAAAATTACAAAATCGCTGGATTTATTCATGCTCCATGTCTAAAATGTCTTCGAATCACTGCATTTGTGCTTAATTAAATTCAGTTGTTTTCCAGTTTTTTGCCAAGTACATTAAAGTTGAAGTTAAAATCTGTTTTTATTTTTATTTGATGCCAAGGGAGCAAGATATCAACATATGTCAAATTTAAAGGGAAATATATCTATTAATACATACACACTATTATGCAAGATGTTCCAACTGTGCACATTTCTCAAGAGGAGAGGAGAAAAAATCTACAAAAATGACTTTTGCTGCAAGAAGAATATAAACAAGTTAAAATCCTTTCGTGATAACAAAAGTCTCACAAAAGAGGACTGGACTTTGTCCATGTTTTAGGAATTTGCAGATATAAAGAGTTAGTTATCTTCTACTCCAGCTCTGTAATGTGTAGTGTGAAAACATTTGCTGTCAGAAAAAAACAAAGTGGGAAGGCATAGATTTCACTGACAGAGAGAGATCAAGAATCCTTTCACCTCATATCTTTATATTTCTAACTTTCATCAAATGCTTGCAATATGACAAAAACATTGATTTTTTTACCACTCTCCCCATAACCCCAAACTTTTAAAAAGTCCTGCAAGCACCTTGTTCCTTTGGCATGAAATTCACTGTTAAGGCATGTTGTAAGGGCCCTGCTTGCCTAGCTGCATAATACTAAGCAGTTTAGTGCAGCATAGCTGATAGGCTACTCCTTTCTATTTTTTTCCACTAAAATATCAGCAAGTTTTAGGCAAAGAAGCATATGAGGTAATATAACACATACGCCAATAAGGATATTAATTTCTAAAGAATGCATCCAAACAATTGAGAGTGTTATAGGAACACTTTCTCAGTTAACTCCCCAAAGGGTGTAACAAAAACTAAATCTATCTGTAAAAAGTAGTTTATAAAACATGTATTACATTATGTTTGAATAAATGTGGTTTTAGGAGTGTTTTTGGTACACTATACAAATCCAACTCTCCTAATCTCAGTATTTGTCATAAAGGTCCACTCCTCAAAAAAAAACAATTCAAACACTCAAAATTGTATCATTTCGGTAGTTCGAGACTTGGAACTTTTGAAGACTTTATGTCAACAGAAAAATATTTCAGCCCATTCCTTAGCTTTTAGGGTCATTACTTTCTCAATGTTGTATTAATTCATACTTCTAAACCCAGGAGCTTAAGCGAAATTTGTGTGCAGAAAAGGATGAAAAGTCCTTACTCCATTAGATAAAACAATCTGCATCTTAGCTCCATTGTATAGCACATCTTTATCTCACTTTGAGACTTAGAATGATTGGTGAAAATTGCAAGTGTTGTCCAGTAAAAAAAACAAAACAAAAAACGCAGGGTGGTGATGGTAAGGGTGGGGGGTGGGGAACAATAGGACTGGAATTGTCCACTGCTCTCTGCACAGATAAGCTAACAGAAGAAAGCCAATGTCCTGAATTAGAAGGGTCCAGAAGCAAATTATTTTCACTGGAGACATTCCTTGAAGTCCCAGTCTAATGTGGGGTTTACCATTTTTCTCGTAAAATTTACAATTTCCCTTCACACTGTCGAGCACTATTTGTTGTAATATTTGTAGTTCATGAGTATTTGTTTAATGATTGTTTTCCTTTTTTTTAATTATACTTTAAGTTTTAGGGTACATGTGCACAATGTGCAGGTTAGTTACACATGTATACATGTGCCATGTTGGTGTGCTGCACCCATTAACTCGTCATTTAACATTAGGTATATCTCCTAATGCTATCCCACCCCACTCTAAGCTCCGTGAGGCAAGGCTATTATATTCAATGCCATGAACTGTCCTTGGCTTTTTCTGTACCTCAAATCTACCATGATGCTAACAAGTTTCCCTCTGCTATTTTGTTGTTATTTTCAGTGACGTTCACCAGACAGGGCCTGACTGCTATCTCTTTTCTTCTATCCATATCCAAGATTCTCGATTGACCTGTGAATTGACTGCTCTTGAGTTAATGCTGAATACTGGTCCAAGTGGTTGCTTTTAGAGGGAAGTCAGATCACGAGGGGCAGCATCTCTGCTGAGAGGGCTCCCTTCTATATAAAACTCTCTGACCAGCCAATGTTCCTTAAGCAGAGGAGCAAACATGTAAGCTGATATGCACCGTCTCCTCTTTTTATCAATGAGGGCTTTCAGGTACTTTTTCACGCATCTTAAAAATCCAGGACTGTGGTGAGCGACGCAGAAGACGGGTGATTTCTGCATTTCCATCTGAGGTACCGGGTTCATCTCTCTAGGGAGTGCCAGACAGTGGGCGCAGGTCAGTGGGTGCGCGCACCGTGCGCGAGCCGAAGCAGGGCGAGGCATTGCCTCACTTGGGAAGCGCAAGGGGTCAGGGAGTTCCCTTTCCGAGTCAAAGAAAGGGGTGACGGACGGCACCTGGAAAATCGGGTCACTCCCACCCGAATATTGCGCTTTTCAGACCGGCTTAAAAAACGGCGCACCACGAGATTATATCCGGCACCTGGCTCGGAGGGTCCTACGCCCACGGAGTCTCGCTGATTGCTAGCACAGCAGTCTGAGATCAAACTGCAAGGCGGCAGCGAGGCTGGGGGAGGGGTGCCCACCATTGCCCAGGCTTGCTTAGGTAAACAAAGCAGCCGGGAAGCTGGAACTGGGCGGAGCCCACCACAGCTCAAGGAGGCCTGCCTGCCTCTGTAGGCTCCACCTCTGGGGGCAGGGCACAGACAAACAAAAAGACAGCAGTAACCTCTGCAGACTTAAATGTCCCTGTCTGACAGCTTTGAAGAGAGCAGTGGTTCTCCCAGCACGCAGCTGGAGATCTGAGAACGGGCAGACTGCCTCCTCAAGTGGGTCCCTGACCCCTGACCCCCGAGCAGCCTAACTGGGAGGCACCCCCCAGCAGGGGCACACTGACACCTCACACGGCAGGGTATTCCAACAGACCTGCAGCTGAGGGTCCTGTCTGTTAGAAGGAAAACTAACAAACAGAAAGGACATCCACACCGAAAACCCATCTGTACATCACCATCATCAAAGACCAAAAGTAGATAAAACCACAAAGATGGGGAAAAAACAGAACAGAAAAACTGGAAACTCTAAAACGCAGAGCGCCTCTCCTCCTCCAAAGGAACGCAGTTCCTCACCAGCAACGGAACAAAGCTGGATGGAGAATGACTTTGACGAGCTGAGAGAAGAAGGCTTCAGACGATCAAATTACTCTGAGCTACGGGAGGACATTCAAACCAAAGGCAAAGAAGTTGAAAACTTTGAAAAAAATTTAGACGAATGTATAACTAGAATAACCAATACAGAGAAGTGCTTAAAGGAGCTGATGGAGCTGAAAACCAAGGCTCGAGAACTACGTGAAGAATGCAGAAGCCTCAGGAGCCGATGCGATCAACTGGAAGAAAGGGTATCAGCGATGGAAGATGAAATGAATGAAATGAAGTGAGAAGGGAAGTTTAGAGAAAAAAGAATAAAAAGAAATGAGCAAAGCCTCCAAGAAATATGGGACTATGTGAAAAGACCAAATCTACGTCTGATTGGTGTACCTGAAAGTGACGGAGAGAATGGAACCAAGTTGGAAAACACTCTGCAGGATATTATCCAGGAGAACTTCCCCAATCTAGCAAGGCAGGCCAATGTTCAGATTCAGGAAATACAGAGAACACCACAAAGATACTCCTCGAGAAGAGCAACTCCAAGACACATAATTGTCAGATTCACCAAAGTTGAAATGAAGGAAAAAATGTTAAGGGCAGCCAGAGAGAAAGGTCGGGTTACCCTCAAAGGGAAGCCCATCAGACTAACAGCGGATCTCTCGGCAAAAACCCTACAAGCCAGAAGAGAGTGGGGGCCAATATTCAACATTCTTAAAGAAAAGAATTTTCAACCCAGAATTTCATATCCAGCCAAACTAAGCTTCATAAGTGAAGGAGAAATAAAATACTTTACAGACAAGTAAATGCTGAGAGATTTTGTCACGACCAGGCCTGCCCTAAAAGAGCTCCTGAAGGAAGCACTAAACATGGAAAGGAACAACCGGTACCAGCCGCTGCAAAATCATGCCAAAATGTAAAGGACATCGAGACTAGGAAGAAACTGCATCAACTAAAGAGCAAAATAACCAGCTAACATCATAATGACAGGATCAAATTCACACATAACAATATTAACTTTAAATGTAAATGGACTAAATGCTCCAATTAAAAGACACAGACTGGCAAATTGGATAAAGAGTCAACACCCATCAGTGTGCTGTATTCAGGAAACCCATCTCACATGCAGAGACACACATAGGCTCAAAATAAAAGGGTGGAGGAAGATCTACCAAGCCAATGGAAAACAAAAAAAAGGCAGGGGTTGCAATCCTAGTCTCTGATAAAACAGACTTTAAACCAACAAAGATCAAAAGAGACAAAGAAGGCCATTACATAATGGTAAAGGGATCAATTCAACAAGAAGAGCTAACTATCCTAAATATATATGCACCCAATACAGGAGCACCCAGATTCATAAAGCAAGTCCTGAGCGGCCTACAAAGAGACTTAGACTCCCACACATTAATAATGGGAGACTTTAACACCCCACTGTCAACATTAGACAGATCAACGAGACAGAAAGTCAACAAGGATACCCAGGAATTGAACTCAGCTCTGCACCAAGTGGACCTAATAGACATCTACAGAACTCTCCACCCCAAATCAACAGAATATACATTTTTTTCAGCACCACCCCACACCTATTCCAAAATTGACCACATACTTGGAAGTAAAGCTCTCCTCAGCAAATGTAAAAGAACAGAGATTATAACAAACTATCTCTCAGACCACAGTGCAATCAAACTAGAACTCAGAATTAAGAATCTCACTCAAAACCGCTCAACTACATGGAAACTGAACAACCTGCTCCTGAATGACTACTGGATACATAACGAAATGAAGGCAGAAATAAAGATGTTCTTTGAAACCAACGAGAACAAAGACACAACATACCAGAATCTCTGGGATGCATTCAAAGCAGTGTGTAGAGGGAAATTTATAGCACTAAATGCCCACAAGAGAAAGCAGGAAAGATCCAAAATTGACACCCTAACATCACAATTAAAAGAACTAGAAAAGCAAGAGCAAACACATTCAAAAGCTAACAGAAGGCAAGAAATAACTAAAATCAGAGCAGAACTGAAGGAAATAGAGACACAAAAAACCCTTCAAAAAATTAATGAATCCAGGAGCTGGTTTTTTGAAAGGATCAACAAAATTGATAGGCCGCTAGCAAGACTAATAAAGAAAAAAAGAGAGAAGAATCAAATAGACGCAATAAAAAATGATAAAGGGGATATCGCCACCGATCCCACAGAAATACAAACTACCATCAGAGAATACTACAAACACCTCTACACAAATAAACTAGAAAATCTAGAAGAAATGGATAAATTCCTCGACACATACACTCTCCCAAGACTCAACCAGGAAGAAGTTGAATCTCTGAATAGACCAATAACAGGATCTGAAATTGTGGCAATAATCAATAGTTTACCAACCAAAAAGAGTCCAGGACTAGATGGATTCACAGCCGAATTCTACCAGAGGTACAAGGAGGAACTGGTGCCATTCCTTCTGAAACTATTCCAATCAACAGAAAAAGAGGGAATCCTCCCCAACTCATTTTATGAGGCTAGCATCATTCTGATACCAAAGCCGGGCAAAGACACAACCAAAAAAGAGAATTTTAGACCAATATCCTTGATGAACATTGATGCAAAAATCCTCAATAAAATACTGGCAAAACGAATCCAGCAGCACATCAAAAAGCTTATCCACCATGATCAAGTGGGCTTCATCCCTGGGATGCAAGGCTGGTTCAATATACACAAATCAATAAATGTAATACAGCATATAAACAGAGCCAAAGACAAAAACCACATGATTATCTCAATAGATGCAGAAAAGGCCTTTGACAAAATTCAACAACCCTTCATGCTAAAAACTCTCAATAAATTAGGTATTGATGGGACGTATTTCAAAATAATAAGAGCTATCTGTGACAAACCCACAGCCAATATCATACTAAATGGGCAAAAACTGGAAGCATTCCCTTTGAAAACTGGCACAAGACAGGGATGCCCTCTCTCACCACTCCTATTCAACATAGTGTTGGAAGTTCTGGCCAGGGCAATTAGGCAGGAGAAGGAAATAAAGGGTATTCAATTAGGAAAAGAGGAAGTCAAATTGTCCCTGTTTGCAAACGACATGATTGTGTATCTAGAAAACCCCATTGTCTCAGCCCAAAATCTCCTTAAGCTGATAAGCAACTTCAGCAAAGTCTCAGGATACAAAATCAATGTACAAAAATCACAAGCATTCTTATACACCAACAACAGACAGAGAGCCAAATCATGAGTGAACTCCCATTCACAATTGCTTCAAAGACAATAAAATACCTAGGAATCCAACTTACAAGGGATGTGAAGGACCTCTTCAAGGAGAACTACAAACCACTGTTCAAGGAAATAAAAGAGGATACAAACAAATGGAAGAACATTCTATGCTCATGGGTAGGAAGAATCAATATCGTGAAAATGGCCATACTGCCCAAGGTAATTTACAGATTCAATGCCATCCCCATCAAGCTACCAATGACTTTCTTCACAGAATTGGAAAAAACTACTTTAAAGTTCATATGGAACCAAAAAAGAGCCTGCATCGCCAAGGCAATCCTAAGCCAAAAGAACAAAGCTGGAGGCATCACACTACCTGACTTCAAACTATACTACAAGGCTACAGTAACCAAAACAGCATGGTACTGGTACCAAAACAGAGATATAGATCAATGGAACAGAACAGAGCCCTCAGAAATAATGCCGCATATCTACAACTATCTGATCTTTGACAAACCTAAGAAAAACAAGCAATGGGGAAAGGATTCCCTATTTAATAAATGGTGCTGGGAAAACTGGCTAGCCATATGTAGAAAGCTGAAACTGCATCCCTTCCTTACACCTTATACAAAAAACAATTCAAGATGGATTAAAGACTTAAACGTTAGACCTAAAACCATAAAAAACCCTAGAAGAAAACCTAGGCATCACCATTCAGGACATAGGCATGGGCAAGGACTTCATGTCCAAAACACCAAAAGCAATGGCAACAAAAGACAAAATTGACAAATGGGATCTAATTAAACTAAAGAGCTTCTGCACAGCAAAAGAAACTACCCTCAGAGTGAACAGGCAACCTACAAAATGGGAGAAAATTTTCACAACCTACTCATCTGACAAAGGGCTAATATCCAGAATCTACAATGAACTCAAACAAATTTACAAGAAAAAAACAAACAACCCCATCAAAAAGTGGGCAAAGGACATGAACAGACACTTCTCAAAAGAAGACATTTATGCAGCCAAAAAACACATGAAAAAATGCTCATCATCACTGGCCATCAGAGAAATGCAAATCAAAACCACAATGAGATACCATCTCACACCAGTTAGAATGGCGATCATTAAAAAGTCAGGAAACAACAGGTGCTGGAGAGGATGTGGAGAAATAGGAATACTTTTACACTGTTGGTGGGACTGTAAACTAGTTCAACCATTGTGGAAGTCAGTGTGGCGACTCCTCAGTGATCTAGAACTAGAAATACCATTTGACCCAGCCATCCCATTACTGGGTATATACCCAAATGACTGTAAATCATGCTGCTATAAAGACACATGCACACCTATGTTTATTGCGGCATTATTCACAATGGCAAAGACTTGGAACCAACCCAAATGTCCAACAATGATAGACTGGATTAAGAAAATGTGGCACATATACACCATGGAATACTATGCAGCCATAAAAAATGATGAGTTCATGTCCTTTGTAGGGACATGGATGAAATTGGAAATCATCATTCTCAGTAAACTATCACAAGAACAAAATACCAAACACCGCATATTCTCACTCATAGGTGGGAATTGAACAATGAGATCACATGGACACAGGAAGGGGAATATCACACTCTGGGGACTGTGGTGGGGTGGGGGGAGGGGGGAGGGATAGCACTGGGAGATATACCTAATGCTAGATGACGAGTTAGTGGGTGCAGCGCACCAGCATGGCACATGTATACATATGTAACTAACCTGCACAATGTGCACATGTACCCTAAAACTTAAAGGATAATAAATAAATAAATAAATAAATAAATAAATAATCCAGGACTGTATCTGGCACTTGAAAAATTCCAACCAAGTCAGGTAATTTTCTATCTTTTTATACTAATTTTACTAGGTAATTAACTACAACACACATATATATTTAAAAATATGTTTATTGTAAATAACAATTACTATGTATTATGGAATATTCGTTTTTCACACTTATTTAATACATCAGTTTATATACATTTCTTCATGGTCTACTTTAGAACATATTGGTCTGCATTGCTGTTACATTCCAAGAATAATTCTTAAAATGTTCGTCGTGTGCATCTTTGACTTCATAATAAATACTTTAAATTATTATAATGCATGTTTGTGAATTTCTAGTTTTGTAAGGCAGAGTGCTAGAAATGTTTCTTAACAATTTGTAATAACTCACTTTATAATCTCTAATAAAAATAATGAATAATTGCAATGCATATCTCTAGAAATAAAATTTCTCTGGACTATATATTTGGAACGAACATTTTAACTTCTTACATTGTGTATTTTAGAGGTTAAAATATGGAAACAATCACATATCACACATTTAAATTTAAGTAGCCTGTGCAATTAATACTGGAATTAAGTGCTATGTTATAATATTAATTTTTTAGGTAAAAGTGACCAATATTATGAAATTATTTTTATTTTTAAATTTTATTTAGAATTGGGGGTACATGTGCTTGTTTGTTACATATAGTGCTTACTTGTGGTGTTTGAGCTTCTAAGTGTACCAACAATGAAAATATTGAACATTGTACCTGATAGGTAATTTTTCAACACTCACCTCTTTTCCACCCTTCCGCCTTTTGGAGTCCCTACTGTCTATTAGTTCTATCTTTATGTCCATGTGTATCCATTATTTAGCTCCCACTTATAAGTAAAAGCATATGATATTTGGTTTTCCATTTCTAAGTTAGTTTCTAAGTTAGTTCACTTAGGATATTGGCCTCTATTCCAACTATGTTGCTGCAAAAAACATTATTACATTCTTTTTTATGACTGCAAAGCATTCCATAGTGTACATATATCACATTTTTAAAATCCAGTCAAACATTAATGGACACTTAGTTTGGTTCCATGACTTTGTTATTGTGAATAGTGCTGCAATGTACAAATTAGTACAGGTGTCTTTTCAGTATAATGATTTCTTTTCTTCTGGGTAAGAAAATCTCACTACCCAGTAGTGGGATTTTTGGGCCAAATGGTAGTTCTACTTTTAGTTCTTTGAGAAATGTCAAAACTGTTTTCCCTAGAAGTTGAACTAATTTATATTTCTACCAACAATATATAAAAGTTCCCTTTTCTCTGCATACACATCAATGTTCCCTTTTCTCTGCATACACACCAACACCTGTTTTTTGACTTTTTAGTAATAGCCATTCTGACTGGTATAAGATGATATTGCAATATGGTTTTAATTTCATTTCTCTGATGATCAGTGATATTGAGCATTTTTTCATGTGTTTGTTGGCCACTTGTATTTCTTCCTTTGAGAGATGTTGCACGTGTCCTTTACCCAGCTTTTAATGGAATTGTTTGCTTGTTTTCTTTTTGAATTGAGTTCCTCATAGATTCTGAATATTAGTCCTTTGTCAGAGGCATAATTTGCAAATATTTTCTCCCATTCTGTAGGTTGCCTGTTTACTCTGCTGATTATTTATTCTGCTATATAGAAGCTTTTTAGTTTAATTAAGTCTCATTTGTCTATTTTTGTTTTTGTTGCATTTGTTTTTGGGGTCTTCATCATACATTCTTTGCCTAAGCCAATGTCCAGAAAAGATTTTCTAATTTTTTTCTAGTTTTTTTATAGGTTCAGGTATTAAATTTATGTCTTTAAACCATTGATATAGTTTGGCTATGTCCTCACTCAAATCTCATCTTGATTTGTATCTCCTATAATCCCCATGTGTCTTGGGAAGGACCCGGTGGGAGGTAATTGAATCATGAGGGTGGGTCTTTCCTGTGCCATTCTCATGATAGTGAGTAAGTCTCACGGGATCTGATGGTTTTATAGAGGGAGTTTCCCTGCACATGCTCTCTCTTGCCTGCTGCCATGTGAGATGTCTCTTTGCTCTTCCTTCGTCTTCCATCATGACTGTGAGGCCTCCTCAGCCATGTGGAAAAATTAGTCCATTAAATCTCTTTTCTTTATAAATTACCCAGTCTCGGGTATTTCTGTATTAGCAGCATGAAAACAGTCTAATACGTCCATATTGAATTAATTTTTGTATGTGATGAGAGATAGGTGGTCCAGTTTCATTCTTCTGCATATGACTAGCCAGCTATTCCAGTACCATTTATTGAACAGGATGCTCTTTCTCTATCATTTATTTTTGTCAATTTTGTCAAAGATCAGTGGGTTGTAGATATGTGGCTTTATATTGGGTTATCTATTCTGTTCTATTGATCTGTGTACCTATTTTATACCAGTATCATGCTCTTTTAGTTACTGTAGCCTTGAGGTAAAATTTGAAGTCCAGCAGTAAAGTCAGGCAAATCTGGATGCCTTCAAATCTGTTCTTTTTGCTTAGGATTGTTTTGGCTATTGGGGGTCTTTTTGGTTACATAAGAAATTTAGATTTTTTCCCCCAATTTCATGAAGGATGATGTTGGTAATTTGATAGAGATTGCACTGAATCTGTGGAATCCTTTGGTAGTATGACCATTTTAATGACATTGATTCTTCAAATCCATGAGAATGGAATATTTTTGATTGTGTCATCTATGATTTATTTCATCAGTGTTTTATAGTTCTTCCTTAGAGATTTTTCACCTCCTTGGTTAAATGTATTTGTAGGTTGTTGTTGTTTTGTGGCTGTTGTAAATGGAATTGAGTTCTTGATTTGGTTTTCAGCTTGAATGTTATTGGTGTATAGAAATGCAACTGATTTTACATTGATTTTGTGTCCTGAAACTTGACTGATTTTATTTAAGTCTAGGAGTCCTTTGGAGATATCTTTAGGGTTTTTTGCTTGTATGATTATGTCTTCAGTGAACAGAGATAATTTGACTTGTTCCTGTCCAATTTGGATGCTTTTTATTTTTGTCTCTTACCTGATTGCTCTAATAACTGCAGTACTGTGTTGAATAGCAGTGGTGAGAGGAGACATCCTTGTCTTGTTCTGGTTCTTAAGGGGAATGCTTTCAGCTTTCCCCTATTCTATATAATGTTGGCTGTGGATTTGTCATAGATGGCTCTTATTATTTTGAGGTATGTTTCTTCAATGCCTAGTTTGTTGATGATTTTTATCATGAAGGAATGCTGAATTTTATTAAATGCTTTTTCCGTTTCTATTGAGGTGGTCATATGGTTTTCGTTTTTAGTTTTGTTTATGTGATGAATCACATTGATTGATTTCTGGATGTTGAACCATTCTTGCATTGCTGGAATAAAACTCACTTGATTGTGATGAATTATCTTTTTGATATGCTGTTGCATTCAGTTTGCTAGTATTTTATTGAGGATTTTCGCATTGATATTCATCTAGAATATTGGCCTGCGGTATTTTTGTTGTTGTTCTTTTGCCCTTGCTTGATTTTGGTTATAAGGGTGATACTGATTTTGTGGAATGAGTTAGGGAGTAATCGCTCCTCCTTAGTCTTTTTTTTTTTTTTTTTGAATAATTTCAGTAAGATTGGTACCAACCCTTCTTTGAACATCTGGTAAAATACAGCTGTGAATCTGTCTGGTCCTGGGCTGTTGTTGTTGTTGTTGTTCTTGTTGAAAGATTTTTTATTTCTTATTCTATTAATTACGCATTATTGGTCATTTCAGGATTTATGTTTCTTCCTGGTTCAATTGTGGAGGGTCATGTTTCCAGGAATTTATCTATTTCCTCTAGGCTTTCTATTTTGTGTGCATAGAGGTGTTCATAACAGTCTGGAAATCTTTTGCATTTCTGTGGTATCAGTTGTAATGTCCCCTTCCTTATTTCTGATTGTACTTATTTGAATCTTCTCTCTTTTTTTCTTGGCTATTCTAGCTAACCATATGTCAATTTTTCTTATCTTTTCATAAAAACACCTTTTTGTTTTATTAATCCATTGTATCAATTTATTAGTCTCAACCTCATTTAGTTCTGCTCTTTATTATTTCTTCTGATAGTTTTGGGTTTGGATTATTCTTGTTTTTATAGTTTCTATAGTTTATAATGTGGATCAACATTAGGTTGCTAATTTGGGATCTTTCTATCTTTTTGATGTGGGCATTTAATGCTATAAACTTTACTCTTAGTACTTCTTTTGCTATATCTCAGAAGTTTTGGTATGTTGTGTCTCTATTTTCATTCACTTCAAGGAATTTTTTTATTTCTGTCTTAACTTCATTGTTTGCAGAAAAGTCATTCAGGAGCAACCTTCCTTGTACTTGTGTACTTTTGAAACTTCCTCTTAGTATTAATTTCTAATTTTATTAAACTGTGGTCGAGGAAGATACTTAATATGATTTAGATTTTTTGAAAATTTATTGGTACTTGCTTTATGGCCCAAATATATGGTTGATTTTTGAGAATGTTCCTTGTGGAGGTGGGAAGAATGTATATTCTGTGGTTGTTGGATAGAATGTTATTTAAATGTCTATTAGGTCCATTTGGTCTGTAGTACAGTTTAATCCATAGTTTCTTTGTTGATGTTCTGCCTCAGTGTTCTGTCTAGTGATGTCATTGGGATGTTAAAGTCCTCCCTTATTGTATTCCTATCAATACAATAGTGTTTTCTTAGATGTAGTAGTATTTTCTTTATGAATCTGGGTGCTCTGGTGTTGGGTACATATGTATTTAAGATATTTAAATTTTCTTGTTGTATTGAACCCTTTATCATTATATAATACCCTTCTTTGTCTTATTTTTCTGTTGTTGGTTTAAAGCCTGTTTAATCTGAAATAAGAATGGCTACTCCTGCTCACTTTTGTTTTCTGTTTATATATCTTTTTTCTTCTAATTTACTTTGAGTCTGCAGCTGCCTTTAGCCAGTAAGTGAGCCTCTTACATGCAGCAGATGGTTGAGTTCTGGAATTTTTGTTTGTTTTCTTTGTTTTGTCTTCTTTTGTTTTGTTTTTTACAGTTTCCACTCTACGTTTTTAGAGTGGAGCATTCAAGTCATTTATATTCAAGGATAATGTTGATAGGTGAGATTTTATGTTTATCATAGTGTTGTTAGCTAGTTGCCTTGTGGTTTCATTGTGTAGTTGCTTTATGTTATCTGTGAGCTTTGTATTTCTGTCATCTTTTATGATGGTGAGGGTCATTCTTTCATTTCCATGTGTAGACTGAACATTTGTTGGTGGTCTGGTCTAGTGGTGACAAATTCCCTTGGTGTTTCTTTGTCGGGGAAAGGTTATATTTCTCCTTAATTTATGAAGCTTAGTTTGGCAGAACACAAAATTCCTGGCTGGCTTTTTTGTTTCTTTAAGTGGGCTAAAAATAGGCTCTTAATGTCTTCTGGATTATAGGGTTTCTGCTGAGATTTCTGCTGTTAGTATAATGGGATTTCAAAATGATTAGACCCCTCTCTTGATGCTCTTAGAGTGTTTTTTTCCCCCTCTCATTGACTTTGGATAGTCTGATGACTATATACATTGGTGAAGTTCTTGCAATGTATCTCTAGGAATTCTCTGAGCTTCTGGTATCTGAATGTCTAAATCTGTCCCAAGACTAGGGAAGTTTTCTTAAATTATTTCCTCAAATAGATTTTTCATACATTCTTCTTCTTCTTTGTTTTCTTCTTCCTCTGTCATTATGTAATTATGTATAACTTGTAGGTTTGGATGTTTTACATAATCTCATATATCCTGAAGGCTTTGTTTATTTAAAATTTTTTAAAATTATTTCTCACTGTTAATTTGAAAGACCTGTCTTCTAACTCTATAATTCTTCTTCCACTTGAAAATACACTTTCAGCTGTATTTTGTAACTATTTCAAAATTTTTTTTACTTCTAGAAATTCTTTTTATTTTTTAACGATGCCTGTCTCCTTTTCCATGTCCTGAATTTTTTCTCTGATTTCTTTATGTTGGTTTTAGTTTTCTCTTGGATCTCAATTATTTTCTTTAAAATCAGTATTTTGAATTCTTTATCTGTTATTTCAAAGATTTCATTTTGTTTGAGATCCATTGCTAGAGAGTTACTGCTTCACTTTGGGGGTGTTGTAACACTGTTTTTTCCTATACTTTTGGAGTTTTTTCTCTTGTTCTTTTATATCTGGATAAGCTGTCTCTCCTTCATATTTTTTGATTTTGCTTTACTTTGGAAAGGACTTTTTCCCTTCTTGAGGAGGTGTCTACAATGTATGATGTTGTATAGGGTCCTTTTACTTTGTTTCTGGGAGTTTTCAGTGGTAAAGAGTCTGGAAAAACTCCTTAGTTATTGAAGCCTTTCTATGGTGGCTTTCTCAAATGTTCGTTGTAGTAGCAATGTGTTAGGCATGTGAGTAGGCTCAGGAAGCTTATCACATTTTCCAGAGCTATGCATTTGTGTCAGCAGATTTCCTGTTGTTTTGTGGGGTTCAACCTCCATGCCAGTGGGTGGTGCTGTAATGTTAGAACTGGCTGCAGCCAATGGGGATGGGTATACACTAATACTTGATCCTTGTTTACTATGGGAAGCTCTGTGTTACCCAAGAGAATGGGTTGAACTGTGGAATTCACAGGGTTCTGAGCTCCCTACTTATCTCCAGAGTGGGGGACCAAGATAGGCAGGGCCCGACTGGACAGGCCTGCCTCATGTCTCATAATGGCAGGCACAAGCACCAGCTGTGTTGGGGGATTCTAGTGCACAGCCACCAAATGCCCAGAAGTGTGCCTAGGCATGGAGTTGGAAAACCTCCACTGCCCCAAGTTTTCTGCACAGGTAGGGGAGTATGGCCTAAACACAACATCAAGAAGAGTGGGTACTCCAAATTCCTGGAGATATTTCTGGGCTTTCAGCACAGAAAGCTCCACTGCACCAAGATCTCTGCACCTGAAGGCAGAGGTGGCTCAGGCTCCAAATTTGGGCAAGTGGATGAACCAAATGCCTGGAAACATGCCCCAGGAATGCAGAGTACATAAACTGTGGTTGCAAGAAGGTCTTTGCAGGAAAAAAGGGGAGGGGGTGGCTTGAGTGCCTACTGTAGGGGAGCAGGTGTGCCTCATGCCAGGTAATACACCCAGAGAAGGAATAGAGAAACTGCTGCCACAGCAAGGTCTGCATGAGAAGGCAGGGATAGATTGTACTCCTAATCTGTGAGAGTGGGCATGCCAAATGCCTGGAGTTATATCTGAGTGTGGAGCAGAGGGAGTACTGCTCTACAACGTTCTTTTAGCAGAAAGGGGATGGCAGCTCAAGCTCTTATTCTCAGGGGGCAGATGCACCAAAGCCCTGGAGCTATGTCTGGGCATGGAGCAGAGAGTTTGCTGCTGCACCAAGATCTCTTCATGAGAAGGGAGGAATGTCTCAGGCTCCTATCCAGCTGTACAAGTGTTCTAAATGCCTGGGACTGTGTCCTGGTGAGGAGTGGAAAAATCGTCATTGTAACAAGTTCTTTGCAGGGGAAGGAAGAGGCAGCTTAGGCCACTAGTCTGGGACAAAGGGTATTTTGATTGCTTGGAAATATGTCCTCTGGCGAGGAGTGGAACTCTCCATGGGGCCATCGGTGCGGGCTGGGGGAAAGAAGGCAGGGTGGCAGGAGTGGAGACCATGGGTATTTGAACCACTTCCTCATGTAACATACTTGTGCCTTCAGGACTTGTTTGAGCCCGATAATGTATATACCACTTCCATTTGATGATGGAATGCTGTTGTGCATGACCCACTTTATGGCTAGATGGGTCAGAAAGCACCCAGTTCACGACAGGCAGTTCAGGTCACATGGTGACTTGATGACCCATAGTCAAATATACAGTTTCCACCAAAGCCCAGTAACAGGCCAAGAGCTGTCTCTCAAAAAAGAGAGTAGTTATCTGCAGAAGATGGCAGGGTCTTGCTCCAAAATCCTAGAGGCCTCCACTGTGTTTCACCTACAGGGGCCTGCCAAAGGCTCCAAACAGCATCCCTATCTTCCACTGACACCTCAAGCACCATTGGATATGCTGGGTCATATGACCCAAGTGTCAGAGCAGCTTGCACAGCAGCCTGGACCTGTTGCAGAGCATTCTCCTGTTTCTGACCCCACTCAAAACTGGCAGCCTCTTGGGTCACACCATCAATGGGCTGGAGTAACATACCCAAATGAAGAATGTGTTGCCTCCAAAATCCAGATAGGCACACTAGGTGTTGTGCCTGTTTCTTAGTTGTAGGAGGGGCCAAATGCAGCAACTTCTCCTTCACCTTAAAAGGAATATCTCAACAGGTCCCACACCACTGGATCCCTAGAAATGTTACTGAGGTTGAAAGTCCTTCAGTTTTAGTTGGATTTATTTCCCATCCTCTGGCATGCAAATGTCTCACCAATAAGTCCAGTGTGTTTGCTACTACTTCTTGCTTACTGGATCCAGTCAGCAAAATGTCATCAATGTAATGGATCAGTGTGATATCTTCATCAGAGCAAAAAGCAATCAAGGTCTCTCTGAATAAGATTATGACACAAAGGTGGAGAGTTGATATACCACTGAGGTAGTAAAGGTATATTGCTGGCCTTGCCAGCTGAAGGCAAATTGCTTCTATTGGGCCTTATGGACAGGAATGGAGAAAAAGGCATTTGCCAAGTCAATGGCTGCATACCAAGTACCAGGAGATGTGGTAACTTGCTCAAGCAATGAAACCACATCTGGTAGAGCAGCTGTAATTGGAGTCATCTCTTGGTTAAGCTTAAGATAATCCACTGTCATTCTCCAAGATCCATCTGTCCTCTGCACAGGCCAAATAGGAGAGTTGTGGGAATCACCACCCCTGCATCTTCCAAGTCCTTGATGGTGGCAGTAATCTTCACAATTCCTTCAGGAACGGGACATTGTTTTTGACTTACTATTTTTCTAGATAGAGGCAGCTCTAGTGGCTTCAATTTGGCCTTTTCCACCACAATAGCCCTCCTCCTACCAGACATGGAGCCAATGTGGGGGTTCTGCCAGCTGCTAAGTATGTCTATGCCAATTATGCATTCGGCCACTGGGAAAACGACCACAGGATGAGACCAGGGACCCACTGCACCCACTGTAAGTCGGACCTGAGCTAAAACTCCATTAATTACCTGACCTCTATAAACACTTACTTTGTTTGGAGGACCACAATGATGTTTTGGGTCTCCTGGAATCAATGTCAGCTCAGAGCCAGTGTCCAGTAGTCCTCAAAATGCCTGATCATTTTCCTTTCCCCAGTGCACAGTTATCCTGGTAAAAGGCTGGAGGCCACCTTGGGAGAAAGACTCACTGCAATAATTGTTGGTAATGTAGTGGGGTCCTTCCATAAGGAGGCCAGCCTCCCCTTCACTCAGGCCGTTCTGGGTCTGTAAACTGGCTCAAGTCTGGAAATTGATTGAGGGCTGGGATTCTCTTTTTGTAATTCAAATTAGTGTTTTGTCCACTCGATCTAGAAGTTTTCTGCTTGTATCAATTAGGTAGGAATGCAGTAGGTTTCATATAAATTTCACTTCTAGGAACACTGTGATTAATTAGTCAATGCCAGAGCTCTATATGAATCAGATTATTCTGATTGCTGCTTTGCCTCTGCTGTCCATTACAGTAGCTACACCCACCTTGCCTTTGATGGTTGAGTACTGACACTTGGCCCCTGCCACCTCGGGATCCAATTATTCACACTGTATTTAAATTTTGTAGTGAGTGACTGCAGTGCCCACCATTAGATCTGACATACAGAGAAGAGAAATTATAGGGCTCCTCAAAGATGCAGGTGCTGCCCTCACTACTCTATTTTGCAAGGCATTGGTCAAGGTTATATCTTTTGGACCCTCTGAGCTGGGATGAGTAGGTCTAAATTGACTGATCTACTCCACCATCCCAATCTCCCTAAGCTTTTGGATCCCCTCCCTCTATATTAAAACAAGGGAGATCAGGCATTTCCAGCTTGCTCACAGTGGGCCATCTTTTAATCCATATTTCAGCTAACCAAGCCAATGAACTATTAGAACCTTTTTAACTCCCCGAGCTGCAACATTGAAAGCAGAGTCCCTACTTGGTGGGCCCAAATAAATGAATTCAGCCTTATCCAACTCTATGTTCCTTCCACCATTATCCCATACCCTTAATATCTACCCTCATGCCTGTTCTCCAGATTTCTGTGTATATAATTAAAGAAATCAAACAGTTCTTTTTGAGTGTAGCACACCTCCTCATGGGTCACACTCTCAACCTCACCTCTAGGGGCCTGCTGGGACTGTAGTTATAGGTCTAGAAGAAAACAGGGGTGTTGGGAGTGGCTCCTGAAGAGAATCAACATTTTGCCTGGCAACTGCCTCAGGGGAGGCCATCACTGTTCCCTCGGGCAGCATAGGGTTTATCTCCTCAGACAAAGGTGGAAAGGATGATGGCAGCGTGGGTTGGGGAGGGGATGTTGCCACTACCAGGGGTGGGGAAGCTGTTTCTTTTCACAAAAAAGGTTCATCAGGATTTACAAACTCAGTGGACCCAGCTTCATCAGGGTCCTCCCACACATCCCCATTCCAAGTTTCAGGGTCCCATTCTTTTTCAGTCAATGCCCTCTAGACACTTTAACAGTAGACACCTGGCGAGGTTGTGCATGAGTCTTTCATTGCAGTTCAGCCACTCTCATTCTAAGAACTTGTGTCTGTTTTCCCACAATTTCAGCTCTTTCTCTACAGGAGATAGAAGCTCTGAGTTCATCATTTTCTTTCATCACTTTGTCCACTGAACTTAGGAGCAACCCATCAGCTTCATTATGTTCCTTGATTCTCCATATATGGTCAAAGGTATTATGCATAAAATCACTAAACTCCTTGCCTCTCACGAGCAGTGAATCAGGAGTATCAAATGCATTTATTTTGCATAGCTCTCTAAACAGTTCATGCCAAAGACTATCAGTGTTTTCCATACTATTAGTAGAGTCCTTAGCATTTTTCTGTCTAATCATATTAAGCAGCCACCTCCAGAAACCCCAAAACCAGTGAAAGAACTCCATCCTTAATATTCTGTTCATCTAGAACCACTCCTGGTATCAAAATCTGTATTAGTCAGGGTTCTCTAAAGGGACAGAATAGGAGATACATAAAGGGGAGTTTCTTATCTATTAACTTACACGATCACAAAGTCCCACAATAGGCTGTCTGCAAGCTGAGGAGCAGAGAGCCAGTCCAAGGCCCAAAACTGAAGAACCTGGAGTCTGATGCCTGAGGGCAGGAAGCTGATCCAGCACGTGAGAAAGATGTAGGCTGGGAGGCTAGGCCAGTCTCTCCTTTTCACGTTTTTCTGCCTGCTTTATATTCGCTGGCAGCTGATTAGATTGTGCCCACCAGATTAAGAGTGGGTCTGACTTCCCCAACTCACTGTCTCAAATGTTAATCTCTTTTAGCAACACCCTCACAGACACACCCAGGATCAATGCTTTATATCCTTCAATCCAATCAAGTTGACACTCAGTATTAACCATCACAGCATGCATAAGTGCAATGCGAACAACAAACTTTACATTCCAAAAAAATACAATTGAAAAAATATAGGGTCAATTTGTATTCAAGCTTAGTAACATAGATTTTCAGTATAATCGTTTTTAAGTTTAATTATTTTAACATTTTAAATTCATGGAAGCGCATTAGGAAATATTTACTTGTAAATGTAGGTTTTATTTATTTATTTTCCCTATTCATTTCTCAGAGGACCTGAAATAATTGTACTTTCATTCTAACTGCTGCCTTTCTTGCTAATGTTTAACTTTAAATGTAATCAATCATTTAGCCTAATCTTAAAAATATTTTTTATAAAAGTAATACATATTCATTGTAGAAAATGCATTTCTTTTATAAAACCACATATTCCAGAAGGAGGAAACTAAAGCGAGATACAGCCAAAGTTGAAATGTTTGTGTTGCTAAAATCTTCTCTGTTAGTCAGACTTCATTGAACAAGCCAAACAATTAACTTTTGTTTGAGGGTTTGCTATTAACAATGAGACCCTTCGAAAGTACTATGTCAACATTATTTCAGACAAAAGACCTCTTTCAATATTTCACCTGACACAGTTTTACATTAATTCCACTTAGCAAATGTTGGTTGAGTATTGCCTATAAGCTTGGCACTCACTGATTTATCTAAAGTAATATTATTTTTCTCTATTGACTCATCTAAATTCCAATCTTTGTAAAATATGCTCATTGTAATTATTTAATTGGTTTTTACCTTCAAGGTAAATGTAAATTGTATCTTGAAAGAATTCATTAAAAATGAAAATACAGAATATTATATTTGTTCCTCATATATTTTATAAACATATAATTATCTACCTATCATCTATCTATCTAATCTATCTAATCTATCTATCTATCTATCTACCTACCTATCTATCCTGATTATGCATCCCAATTTAGAGTTTCATAGACCTTCTCTCAAAGAGAAGGCATTCTGTCAATAAAATGAAATCATGAAGGTGTCTTCTATTTTACATAATAGTTGATTCAAAATGGGCAAAATTGTATTAACTACAGTAGCTACTGGAAACTTCATTTAATACAAAGCCTAGACCAAAAAAAAAAAAAAGCCATGCCCAGTGACCTGAATAGCTTACATATTAGAAAAAGGGCACAGTCTACAAAGGAAAACATTCTAAAAATCCTTGGAGAAATTGAAATTCAGGGAAAATATAAACCAAAGGCTTTTGAAATTAGAAAATTCATCTTTGTTTAAATATATCTAATAATGCATTATGGGCTGTAAATACATTTCCAAAACTTATAAAGACTAGAGGATAACATTCCATTCTAGTAAGTTGTCTTCAGTGGAGGAAGTGTATAAGTGATGCCAAATCCTCAGTTGCCAATAATATTCTTTCAAGCAGCTGACCTACTTTCCTTAGGGCAAGCCTCTAGTTTTCCCAAATGATTGTCATTTGGATTTCAGAATAAAATAATTTATCCCTTCTGTTCATAGTTAGAAACAGAACTGAGAACACAATGGATATTTTTTCTTTTCAGACAATGGGTATTTTTTTCGTTTGCAAATCTGCATTTATAAAACAATGGTGTGGTAGAAAGTCAAACACCAAATTAATGAGGAAAGGTTTAGAAACGTTTTGTTACATTTTACATATTTCAACGTCTCAAAAGTGGCATCACGATAATGCAATAGCTTGTCTAAAAAGCGAAAAAAATAAGTAAATGTTATATTTTGTACATAATGCTAGAAAATTTGAACAGATCTTGAGGAAATTACACATGGAGTTTTTTAAGGATTCGATTCCCATATTAAAGCCAATACCATCATGTGAGGTCCCATATTTAAAGTTCAATTTCTCTGTGATTACTTACATAAGAATAGCTCCATTTTTCAAAACTTTCCTTTCATTAGGAACAGAAACAAATGTCCTCTAGGAATGAATGAAATATTTTTCTCTACTATTGCTGTTGTTTTTAAAGTCGAAAATTTACCTATTTATTAAAGTCATTCCATAACCTTATCCAACCCCAAATCTGTACATTTCACACTTTGTAGAATAATCAGTTGAAAAGAAATCCAGTGGATTTATGTGTGTATGTGTGTGTGTGTGTGTGTGTGTGTGTGTGTGTGTATAACTACATTTTTTATTATGTGGGTTCTGGCAAATATTTTAGGGCTACTTTTTAGCTGATAAATTTTAGTACTATAGCAATATTTGGTTATGTCAAATTATGTGAAATTGTGTAGTGATTTCTAGGAATAAAATATTCTGAAAATATCAGTTGTGAAGGGAAGTCTAGGTTAGCCTCAACTTACTGAAAGTGAAATCTTTTGAATATTCAAATGAAAAAAGTAAGAGTAATGGGAATGAAAAATAATCAGGACACACAATAATAAAAAAAGAAATAAAAAAATTGTGGAAATAGTAACTATAAGACAGAAAATAAAATCTAAAGAAATTTTATTTAACTGGGCTACTATTGGTAGCACCAGGTATAAACAACCTTTACTTCAAGCTTCAGATATGTTTCAACTCTCATTCTTGTTGAAGGTTGATTCTATGACCTAAAATGTCATCATAAGAAGAATTTGTCTTTTATCTCGCTTTACCAAGCACTCATTATCAAGGGGGGATCAATTAGTAACTATTCTAGCAACCTGCAACAACATATACGACATTGCTACGTTTTCGCCATGAATCTCATTTAGATTTTTTTGAAGATATTTATCTAGTAGTTTGTGTTGAGTTATAACTCCATGAATTAGCCAAAAGTATAATTATGTCATGGGCAATAATTGCATGACTGACTGAAGTCTTAGGGATACAGTTATTCTTGCAGATCATAATTCCCTAATAGAGAAAGTTTGTTCTAAAGTTGCATTTCTAGAAGAATTCCGTTTGGCAGCAATACTATATTACTGTTGTTTAACTTGGGAGCCAAAAACCTTAGAACTGAGGGGATGATTCTTTTAAAAGCATAGCTGGAAGTTTAATAATAAATACATTAAACAATTTCTGCTTATTTTCTCTAAGTGTTTGACATAGTGAGGTCATTTGAAATCCAGTTTAATAGAATCTTCACAGAATATTGGGAAATTAGTACTATCTTGACTCAACACTGACTGCCCTTGCATTAGTAACTGATATAACATTGACCTTAAACATAGCTCTTGAAATGGAAACATTAAAATAGGAAGGATGTGTATTTTATTCCAGAGTGGCAATATTTTACTTCTTAATAATCATGTCCTAATAATATTTTTTTTTGAGACAGAGTCTTGCTTTGTCTTCAGGCTGGAGTGCAGTGGCGCCATCTTGGCTCACTGCAACCTCCACCTCCCAGGTTCAAGCGATTCTCCTGCCTCAGTCTCCCAAGTAGCTGGGATTACAAGCGTGTGCTACCATGCCCAGCTAATTTTTGTATTTTTGGTAGGGACGGGGTTTCACCATGTTGGCCAGGATGGTCTCGATCTCCTGATCTCGTGATCCATCTGCCTTAGCCTCCCAAAGTGATGGGATTACAGGCGTAAGCCACCATGCCCAGCCTCCATTGTACTTATTATACTCAGAGGATGCTATTCAGACATGCTAATGAAAATTTATTTTATATTTAAAAACTAATGTTTTCATATAACACAGCCATGAATATCATTCAGAAAAACAAATTGACAGGATTAACGAATGCAGAAAGCAAATGCAGAAAGCAGCAGCAAGAAGGCAAATGAAGGCATGCAGAGAAAAAGAGACTTATGAAAGCTTTCCTGTCTAGTTCTTTGATAAGAACTTAACATCAGTGAGAAAATTGAAAAGCCCAGTCTTTGGCAAAAAGATTAAAACAGGCCTTGGCACTATTTGTAAGCAATTTAGATTATCAGAGGAAAGACAATTCTTTGAAATAATATATAATGAGAGACACTGATGCTTCTTTACAGCTTCATAGCAGATCAACAAAAATCATGAATGCCAATCATGGCTATTTCTCAATGTAATGTTTTGTCAGTAATTCCTTCAGACAGGTGTTATCCATGAAAATGAAGTGTATAATTTAGATTTTTCTAAATGCCACATTAAAAATGTAAAAAAGAAACAAGTAAAATTAATTTTAAGAAATGTATTTTTGTTTACTCAATATGTCCAAAAATTTTCATTTCAATTTGTAATCAATAAATTATTAATGATATATTACACATTCCTTTTTGATTA
Organism: Pan paniscus; assembly: GCF_029289425.2. Classification (NCBI taxonomy): domain Eukaryota; kingdom Metazoa; phylum Chordata; class Mammalia; order Primates; family Hominidae; genus Pan; species Pan paniscus. Next base: position 23,515,951 of record NC_073271.2, read on the forward strand.
TATGTCTGCATAATATGTTGTGCATTATGCTTGCAACCCATCTCGATCTGAAACAGTAGCATTCCAAGTGTTTGATAGCCACTGCCTAGAAGTTACTATATCAGTCAGCATGGCGATGGACATTGAATACAATGTCTTTCAAAGATAATTTAATTTGAACTAATAAAAAATAAAGTAAGAACTTCTGAAAATATTTAGAATAGCTTGGATAGGAAAGCCAAATTAGTGCAAATAAGATTAAGGGGTCAAATGAAAAGGGGAGAAAGGAAGAGAGGTTTAACTTAACTGCAAAACAGAATTTTGGAGAATGCAGCTAATGACAACAAATTGTTCTCATAAATTATGACACTATATAGCTATGTGGTTATGATGATGACAACTTTAGAATAATATGTAAAGAGCTGTTCTTCATTTTATTTCCACAAATAATAACTGAACATCTATTATAGGCTTGGTCATGACAATACGATGGTGAATAAGCAGTGGTTCTTCCCTTCGGGGACATAAAGTCAAATAGGGAGTGATGGCATTTTCCATTTTTGTGACAGATTAAACTTATTTGGTAAACAAGTGGAAGACCTAGCAAGGCAAATCTAGTGGAAATTAAGAAGAGCAAAGTTTGTTAAGCACATCTGTATCACAAACAGAATTGTTCAGAAAACAACTCAGTAGCCCTGACATTATATAAAAATCCTCTTTGGTTGGACTATTAAGGGACCCTGTGTAACCGCATATAGAAAAGGACATCAAAGAGATTCCTGAGTTGTGTGGGAAGGCGTTTTGCATGATATCTAAAATTCTTTCCAGCCATATAGTAGTATGATTTTATAATTATTGTGAGGAATATCTTATTTGAATTATTTTTATACTGTGATGATTATTTCAAATTATTTGAATGAAATTAAATATACATAGAACTCACGAATCATTTGATTTATCAAATACCCTCAGGTATTATTTTGACATCAAGAATTTAACAACACATTAATAATGCTTGTTAATAGAAAGTTTAGAAAACCTTTTGCTTTCTTTAAAGCACTTTTCACCGCGATTCCATCCTTTGGAATGACTGTTTCTCCTCCAGATCAACATCTTATTATTTTTATATCAATCCCAAGTTAAGTCAAGAGAATGAGAGGAATAAGAAAGTGCCATTGCTTTTAAACCAAAGGGCCATATGACAGAAAAGGGGAATTTTAAAATTATTTGCAAAGTAAAAATTCTAAATGTCTTTTTACTGCTTTGTTTAAGATATTGTTTAAACTCAAAAATTAGACATTTGATACTTTACTGTCTATTCAGCAGTGTGTCTGTAAACATTTACACAAATTTACATCAATTTCTATTTGTTCTATGAGACCATGAATCCCATTAAAATGGCTAATGTATAGAGGGAAACTTCCATTGCTACTCTTCTTCAGGTTTTTCTTATTGAAAAGTGATTTGTGTTTCCTTTTTGTTATATAAAACTTTGTATTTTGCTGGTTAGCCTTAAAATGATTCCCTAATCAAATATCTCTTCTTTCAAATTTCAGTGTTTTTAAGAATATATAAAATGAGTCTAGTAATAGATCTAATGGAACATACTGAGCATTTAAAAGTTAAACTGTTTACATAATAGTAATCATTTGCTTATGTAAATAGGAAAAGAATGTGGTTAACTGCCTGCACACAGCAGGAAATGCAAACACGAAGACTCAGTTCTGTCTTAGAACTGATGGAGTGAATTGAATGCGTACAATGCAGAGGTGTTCATTGCAAAGCAGTAACATCAGTTATTTCAATACAAGAGACATAAAAATCATAAACAACAAACATTAAGCATGCTATGAAACTGAAAATCTTTAAAGAAACATCATTGAGCAATGGTGTTGTCTTGTCTATTATAGTTATGTGGACTGAGCTAAATATTCACATGACACTGAAATAATAATAACAGGAACAAAAGCATTTAGAGGGTTATAATCTAATATACGGTGTCACAAATCAAATCCTTTACAAACCACTGGGAGACAATATTTCTGTAGTGTTTTTGTTCCATTTGTATGTGAAGAAGTTAGTGTGTCTTTTGTTGTTTTTGTTTGCTCAATCACGTTTTTCAGCAATCAAAGTAAAATTTGCAAATACCTAAAAATAATGGCTTCTTTTATAAAGCAATATTGTAATTAAGTAAATGTGAATATAAATCAATTTTTAAAACAAATATGAGAAGATACGTTCATTTTCAGATTAGCGCACCCACACACCTATAAAAAATAAAGTAAAATATGCCTGTAAAAGTACCAATCTTGGTTTTTCTAAATATTTCAACAATTTCTAAAATAAATATTAAACTTTTACTCTATTAACAAGACATTTGTATATTTCTCATTTTGGAAATATATTTTAGTAAAACTTATTTTGAAGTAAGCATAGGTAGTCTACTACTTTCTAGTGCCACTAGTGATCCTCATTCTAGTTTTCTGCCCACAGCCATATCCTGTTCTGTTGTTGGATTTCATTCTTATACTGGTTGCCTCATTATAAGATAATTACCTTGCCTCAACATCATGTTTGAGCTCTGTCATGGTTTGAATTGTGTCGCCCCCCAAAAAGATATTGGAGTTTCCTGTTTTAGTTCTTTTGGACCGTTATAACAAAATGTCATAAACTAGATAGCTTATAAACAATAAAATTTATTTCTCACACTTCTGGAGGCTGGGGATGATCTAATCATCACCCCAAAGGCCCCACCTCCTAATACCATCACCTTGGATTTAGGATTTTGACATATGAATTTTGGGGGAACACAAACATTGAGACCACAGTACTCTCAGTGCTTCAGAATGTCACCATTTGGAGATAGGGTTTTACAAATTAAGGACTAACCCAATATGACTGATGTCCTTATTAAAAAGGGACAATTTGGACACAGAGACAGAACACATAGAGGCAACATGATGTGAAGAGGCACAGGGAGAAAATTGCCATCTACAAGTCTGCACCATATCCTTCCCTCACAGCCTTCAGAAGGAAACAAGTCTGTGGACACCTTGATGCTGGACTTAGAGGCCTCCAGAACTGTGAGACAGTAAAATTATACTCTTCAAGCCAATTCAAGCCAACCTCTCTGATGATTTCTGCTCAGGTCTCTTTGTCCGGAATAAGTTTGTATAATCGCCCCAAGATGCAAATAAAGGTGTGGTGGTGATGGGAGACAAGAAAAGATAGCCCTTTCTTATTTTTGCCTTTTAAAATTTCAGTCCTGGGACATTTCTTCCTTGAAAAAATAAACTTTTTTGTTGACCCATACAAAATGGAATGATAGCAGTGCCCACCGTAACAGAGACTTCATTTATTTCACCACTTGTACACATTTTCACTTCATGTAGACATCTGATTGTTCTATGAGATTCTATGATTGTTCTATGAGACCCAGCTATATTTATGAAGATGAATATTATTTAAACAGATAGATAAGATTAAAAGAGAAGATAGACTGGGAAAAGGATACATTTAGTATAGATTTCGGGGAGCTTGAAGCAAGGCAACTATGATATAATTCTAGATGTATTATTTACATTTTATAACTTTTTCTTTCCAACCATTCTCCACACTTCATCTCACAGTTTTTTAAAAAACTAATCTATTTACTAAATAGTATGCCACTGATAATCTGGAAACATCCAATACCAAGTATTTTTGATTATAAACATATTCTTGTCTTTAATAAAATAAATGATAAAATGACAATAGGGATTGAGTTTGGCACTGCAAATTTTTGTAATTGCTTGATTCCTGCTAATATTAATGAAATAATCTAATGCTTCAAAATTCATTTATTGAATAGTCATTTCAGTGCTGGTATTATCCTTGATTGAAGAAGACACTATTATCCAAAGTCTTTAAACAGATATTTACTAAAGAAAATATTCCTTGTGATGAGTCTAAACATTGTCAGAGGATAAATTTTCTATGTGAAACACTAGTAATATTTTGTATATTAAGGTATTTTTAAGCTTGGAGTTGCTTATGAATGCTGTTACCTGTTTTACTCATATTGTAGGGATGTCTTACTGTTCTCTGGTCTCCTCATTCATATTATAAAGTTGTAGCTGGAAAGTAGGTGCCAAACTAGTCATTATATTGTCTGTCTTCTCCACCGCTAACAGCCCCCTTTATTGCTATATGTAGAAGCTACTGGACCTGACTGAATGCAAGTACAAGTGGTATGTGCCAGTTTAGGACCAAAGCTTTCAATAAGTGGGTGTGCTCCTTTCTGAACTGGGTGCTGTCTGATTGTTGATGATAGTGAGGCCCAATGGGATGGTGGAACAAGAGAGTGAAAGGAGCCTAGGTACATGAATGGCAGCATGCATGAAAGCAAATCCCTCAACTGGAAGACTTTGCCCGAGATTAAAATATTAATGGGATCAAAACTTCCATTGCTTCCACCTCTATCTCTTTGGATCTGTTTTTAAAGCAGTTAGCCTACTCAACCAATGAGGCTTTGTTTTTTTTTTTAATCACCATTCTTATAAAAACCTTTAAATGATGAATTCGATGTTTTCTAGATTGCAATTTCCAAAACAGCAGGGTTGGTGTGTAATTTGTGCACTTTTGGGAACGTACAGTGCTTGTCATTTTGTAAATGCTTAATAGATGTGTGATGAAAGAAAAAAGAAAACATTTTAGAATACACTGAAAAAGTTATGTTTAGTTTTGTCTGACTCACGAGTAAACATATGGCTCTTATGTTTTTAGCAAATATCAAGCTTTTGAATTTCAACCTAAGTAAAATGTTTCTCCCGTGGCTCCCTGACAGAACATTCCCAGCTGTTTCAATGCAGAGCTCTGACAGCTTCTAGAGCAAGAGTCAATATTAGTTAATGGTCCAGCTGCAATTGCAACTATTTTATTTCATCACAATGACAACTTAGATTCCTTCTCCTACTATTTCCTTTGAGATTAGTGCTGCTGAACTTTAGTATTCACAGCTACTCACAGAGCTGTGACTATAAACCCTTTCGAGTTACTCATTATTAGTTCCTACACAACATGTTCTAATTAACTCATAATAAATCCTCCAAAATACTGCATATGTTACATTTTTCATTAGGATCCAATTGGAAGGAATTTGCATCACTTTCCTTCTGTTAATAAGCCATCTTTCTTTACATTGCATGATGCATTTTAGTTTGACATGCCGGTTATTCCATTCCATCAATGACCCAGATTACGTTATTCCTTCTGTAACAGAATATATTGTAAAATAATGAAACTGAAACTGCAAGGCAGAGAAGACTACACACACAAACCATGATGTGATCCCTGAAGACTTTTGGTATGAGAGTGAATATGTGCATGTGTGTGCATGCAATAATGGGCACTCTATTTTTATGTATTGTGTTCTGAAAAACTATCTTAATAGACTTCTTTTTTTTTTTTTTTTTTTGAGATGGAGTCTTGCTCTGTCACCTAGGCTGGAGTGCAGTGGCGTGATCTTGGCTCACTGCAAGCTCTGCCTCCCGGGTTCACGCCATTCTCCTGCCTCAGCCTCCCCAGCAGCTGGGACTACAGGCGCACACTGCCTCGCCCAGCTAATTTTTTTGTATTTTTAGTAGAGACGGGGTTTCACCGTGTTAGCCAGGATGGTCTTGATCTCCTGACCTCATGATCCACCCGCCATGGCCTCCCAAAGTGCTGAGATTACAGGCGTGAGCCACCGAGCCCAGCCTTAATAGACTTCTTAATAGACCCTTAATATTAAGAAAAACTTAATAGAGCCTCTTTAGATTTGTTATTAGAATACTGAATTCATTGGAAGAAATTATAGCATTGTTCTTTTGATTGTGTGTTTTCTGGAAAGAACTTTACTTCCACAGTAGTTAAAATAACACACAGATGAAGAATATATATGCTTGTTAATCTTATGTGTTGTGTATGTGTGTGTTGTGTGTGTGTTTGGTTCTTTTGTGCTGTGATTCGTTTTAAAAGAATTTCAGTACAATCAGAGAATAACAATCTTAGAAGACATATTACGGTTCACAAAATTAAACCTCTCACTGTTGGAGGTTTTGCACAGATGTTGTAAAAAATGAAAACAAAAACAAAAAATGAAACATCTTTGTCAGATGAAAAGTGCCATTGCTAGTCTTTCTTCAGTAATGTTAATAAATAAATGTCAGGCTTACCTCATTCGTCTATGGTTATTGTCAGACTGACTCATGTTTCTGCCTAAAAATAATAATAAAAAAAAATAATAAAAGCTGCCATAGTTGTTATGAATGGTTTAGAATAGTGTAGTCACTTTTTAATTTGAAATACAGAAAATAAAGAAGCTTTGAAGCTGTGTTCAGAGTCCTAGAAATTTGTATACTCAAAGATGAGATTATTGGCGAGGGCATATGTAGGTAGCAGTTAGTATTCCTCAAAATACGTACACCCACATCTCAGAAATCTGGGTAAGTTTAGAAGGTGGTAGAAAATATATTTACATAACTGTTAAAGCTTTCTAAAACAATTTTTAAAGCATTTCAAGTTTTCTAAAAAACAATCTAGCATTTAATCATCACTTTAGTTTAAGATGATGTACGTATGTAAAATATTTAGTTATTTGAAATGCTTTCCACTGATGTCTTTGATAAACGTTTGATTTAAAGAAATAATAATATGGGCAGAGCAAAAACAAAGTGTTTCTCAAATTGTTGTAACAGCTATATTATTTATAATTGAACTAAACTAGTCAAAGCTCTTACCCTGTCTGGTTGTGACAACAAATGTTGTGGTCAGTTAAATTTACTTTGAAATTCTTTAGATGGAAACTATTTTATAGATTCCAATTTGTTTGCTTAAAAAATATACATGGCAATATCTATGTTCAATTGTACAGCAGAGATTCTAAAACTGTCCAAAGTTGAAAGTTAAATCCTATATGCATATTTATTGTATTTACTCAGCATGATGTTAAATTTTAAAGCAGCATCACAAAACGAATAAAATAATTTCATGTGTTCCAAAATAAGTGAAAAGCCAGTGTTTCACCACCACTTCTCTTAATCACTAGGATTATGATATGTGGAATCATTTGAGAGGCAGGGCATGAGATTTTGAGTAATGAAAAACATCTTGAACAAAGGCTTTGAAATGGGGGTGAATCATGGCATTTAGATTTGCTATAGTGAGAAAATCTAGGTATAAAGGGATGAGAAGCAAGACTAAAATGACAATAGAGGGAGTGCAAAGGAAATAATAAATACTCATATCTAGAACACTGACAGGGCTTGGAGCATTTCTGGAAGTAGGGAATTAAAGAGAAATGAAGAATCAAAGACAACAAAAAAATAATTTGGACAGGGAAGATTAAAAGTATCCCAAAGATTATAGAGACTGTAAAAAGATATTAGTTTAAGCTTTAAGAAAGCAAACCACAGCATGTTGGACATTCTGGGTCTAGCTAATTATAGTTTCTGAGAAAACATGGTGGAGATAAAAAAAATTGCTCATCTCTCAAATTCAAGATAAAATATGCACATTTTCTTCAAAATTATTAAAAAAACACTATTTTCACATGTTATTCATGGAGTCTGGAACATTTTTGAAACAAGTGCATTTGTCAGTCTTTATAACTGTAGAAAAATTATATGGTAAGTATGATTAGGATCAAAATAATTACCCTTGCAAATCAAGTAAAAGTAGACAAGCTTTTAATATTATATTTTCAAATAGCCTGAATCTAAAATTTTAATTTTACACAACTGTATTCTCATTTAAGAGGATTTAAGGGGAAAAATACAGTCCAGGCCAGGTGGCTCACACCTATAATCCTAGCAATTTAGGAGGTTAAGACAGTAGAATCACTAGAGCCCAGGATTTCAAGACTAGCTTGGAAACATAGTGAGACCTCATCTCATCAAAAACTAAAACATTAGCCAGGCATGGTGGTGTCTGCTTATAGTCCCAGCCACTCGGGAGGCTGAAGTAAAAGGATCTCTTGAGCCCAGTAAGTTAAGGTTACAGTGAGCTCTGATCCTGCCATTGCAGTCTAGCCTGGGTGACAGTGAGATTTTGTCTCAAAATAAAAGGGGTGGGGAATTAGTAACATTTTCTTATGTAGCCCATTCCTCTCTTTGACAGGTATTTTAAAAAGCAAACAACCACAACCAAACAAAACTTGATTGGCCAAGTCTCCTAAGTTGTAATTGTTAGTGTCATTGGTTTCTCAAGTGCTTTTAGAAGTTTAGAAGGCTGGTGTGTGTGTATGTGTTTTCTACAACTTACTATTCAATTATTTTTTAAGAATGCGTAAATAATCACTTGATGTTATTATGCCTAATAGATGATGTTTAACACATTGACAAAAAGAAAATATGTACTCATACAGAAATACTGTGATTTAGGTCACTTACATACTTGGGAGGAGCAAATCCTGCTGATTTTGAGTGTGTTGAAATGCTGAAGCTATTTTTCACATGTTTTGGGTCTGTTTCTTTTTTTTAAGTTTTTTTTTTTCTCATTATTTGAAAACCCAATGGAACTGTAATAAAACTGGGAAAATGTGATCCATATGTTTTGGAATCTTTTACAATTAAATCATCAAATTACCATTCAAAATATTTTGGACATTGAATATAAATGGCCTAAATGCTCCACTTAAAAGACACAGAGTGGCAGAATGGATTAAAATCCACCAACGAATTACCTGCTGTCTTGAAGAGACTCACCTAACACATAAGGACTCACATAAACTTAAGGTAAAGGGGTTAAAAAAAGATATTCCATGCAAATGGAAACTAAAAGCAGGAACAGTTATTCTTATATCCATCAAAACATACTTAAAAAAACTATAGTTAAAAAAGACAAAAAGGGACATTATATAATGATAAAAGGATTAGCCCAACAGGAAAATATCACAATCTTAAATATGTATGCACCGAACACTGCAGCTCCCAAATTTATAAAACAATTACTACTAGAACTAAGAAATAAGATAAATGGCAACACAATAATAGTGGGGGATGTCAATACTCCACTGATATCACTAGACAGGTCATCAAGACAGAAAGCCAACAAAGATACAATGAACTAAAACTAAACCTTAGAAAACGGACTTAACAGATACTTACAGAACATTCTACCCAACAAATGCAGAATATACATTCTCTTCATCAGCACATGGAACATTCTCCAAGATATACCATATGATAGGCCACAAAACAAGTCTCAATAAATTTAAGAAAATCAAAATTATATTAAGTACTCTGTCACTCCACAGTGGAATAAAACTAGAAATTAACTCCAAAAAGAATCCTCAAAATTATACAAATACATGGAAATTAAATAATCTGCTCCTGAATAATCACTGGGTCAACAATGAAATCCAGATGGAGATTTAAAAATTTTTTTAATTAAATGGTAATAGCAACACAACCTATCAAAATCTCTGTGATATTGCAAAAGTGGTGCCAAGAGGAAACTTCATAGCATTAAATACCTATGTCAAAAAGTCTGAAAAAGCATTAATAAACAATCTAAGCTCATACCTCAAGGAACTAGAGAAATAAGAACAAACCAACCAAAACCCTACAGAAAAAAAAAAAAAAGAAATAATGAAGATTAGAGCACTCAGTTCCACATGGCTGGGGAGGCCTCACAATCATGGTGGAAAGTGAAGGAGGAGCAAAGGCACATCTTACATGGTGGCAGGCAAGAGAGCATGTGCAGGGGAACTGCCCTTTACAAAACCATCAGATCTCGTGAGAGTTATTCACTATCATGAGAACAGCAAGGGAGGAACCTACCCACATGATTCAATTACCTCCAACAGGGTCCCTCACATGATATATGGGGATATGGGGAGCCATTAGGTTGGTGCAAAAGTTATTGCTCTTTTTGCTATTACCTTTAATGGCAAAAACCGTGATTAATTTAGCACCAAACTAATACAATTTAAGATGATATTTGGGTGAGGTCACAGCCAAACTATATCAACATTAGTGAGATTAACCAAGAAACAAAGAGAGAATATCCAAATAAGTTCAATTAGAAACAAAATGGGAAATAGTACAGAAGATGCCACAGACATACAAAATATCATTCAAGGCTACTATGAACACCTTTATGTGCATAAACTAGAAAACCTGGAGGAGCTGAATAAATCCCTGGAAATATACAGCCCTCCTAGATTAAACTAAGAGAAATGGAAACTCTGAACAGAACAAAAACAAGCAGCAAGATTGGAATTGTGATTTTAAAATTACCAACAAAAAAATGCCCCCAAGACCAGATGGATTCACAATTGAATTACAGCAGACATTCAAAGGAGGATTGGTACCAATCCTATTGACACTATTCCAAAAGATAGAGAAAGAGGGAATCCTCCCTAAATCGTTCTATGAAGCCAGTATCACCCTAATACAAAAACCAAGGAAGGGCACAACAAAAAAAGAAAACTACAGACAGATATCCCTGATGAACGTAGATGAAAAAATCCTCAACAAAAAACTAGCTAACTGAATTCAACAGTGTATCAGAAAGGTAATCCACCATGATCAAGTCAGTTTCCTACTAGGGATGCAGGGATGGTTTAACATCCACAAGTCAATAAATGTGACACACCAAGTAAACAGAATTAAAAACAAAAATCATGTGATCCTCTCAATGGATGCAGGAAAAGCATTTGGCAAAATCCAGCATCTTTTTATAATAAAATCTTCAGCAAAATTGGGTTAGAAGGGACATATCTTAACGTAATAAAAGCCATCTATGACAAACCCACAGCCAACATTATACCAAATGGGGAAAAGTTAAAATCACTCCCCAAGAACTGGAGCAAGACAAGGATGCCCACTTTCACCAACTTCTACTCAACATAGTACTGAAAGTCTTAGCCAGAGCAATCAGACAAGACAAAGAAAGAAAGGGCATCCAAATAGGTAAAGAAGTCAAACTGGGAGGCAGAGCTTGCAGTGAGCTGAGATCGAGCCACTGGACTCCAGCCTGGGAGACAGAGCCAGACTCCATCTCAAAAAAAAAAAAAAAAAAAGAAGAAGTCAAACTGTTGCTGTTAGCTGATGATGTGATTGTATACCTAGAAAACCCTAAAGACCCATTGAAAAAGCTCCTAGATCTGATCAATGAATTCAGTAAAGTTTCTGAATACAAAATAAATGTACACATGTCAGTAGCGCTGCTATACACTAACGGCGTCCAAGCTGAGAATCAAATGAAAAACTCAACCCCTTTTACAACAGCTGCAAAAAATAAAATAAAATGCTTAAGAATATACCTAACCAAGGAGGCAAAATATCTCTACAAGAAAAAACACAAAACACTGCTGAAAGAAATAATAGATGACACAAACAAATGGAAATACATTCCATGCTTATGGATGGGTAGAATCAATATTGTGAAAATGACCATACTTCCAAAAGTAATTTACAAGTTCAATGCAATTCACATGAAAACACCATCATCATTCTTCACAGAACAAGAAAACAAAATTCTAAAATTTATATGAGACAAAAAAGAGCCCATATAGCCAAAACAAAAATGAACCAAAAGAACAAGTCTGGAGGCATCACATTACCGAAATTCAAACTATACTATAAGGCCATAATCACCCAAATAGCATGCTACTGGTATAAAAACAGACACGCAGACTAATGGAACAGAATAGAGAGCCCAGAAATAAAGCCAAGTACTTACAGCCAACCAAACTTCAACAAAGCAAGCAAAAGCATAAAGTGGGGAAAGGACACCGTATTCAACACATGGTGCTGGGATAATTGACAAGCCACCTGTAGAAGAATGAAACTGGATTCTCGTTTCTCACTTTATATAAAAATCAACCCAGGATGGATTAAAGACTTTAATCTACGATGTGAAACCATAAGAATTCTAGAAGATAACATTGAAAAATTCTTCTAGACATTGGCTTAGGTGAAGAGTTCATGACCAAGAACCCAAAAGCAAATGCAACAAAAACAAAGATAAATAGATGGGACTTAATTAAACTAAAAAGCTTCTGCACAGCAAAAGAAATAATCAGTGGAGTAAACAGACAAACCATAGAGTGGGAGAAAACTTTTGCAAGCTATGCATCCAAGAAAGGACTAAAATCCAGGATCTTATAGGAACTAAAACAAGTCAGTGATAAATAATAATAATAATCATTATCATCATCCTCCTCATCAAAAAGTAGTCTAAGGACATAAATAGAAAATTCTCAAAAGAAGATATACAAATGGCCAACAAACATATGAAAAAATGCTCAACATCACAAAATGCAAATCAAAACCACAATATGATACCAACTTACTCCTGCAAGAATGGCCATAATTAAAGAATCAAAACATAGTATATGTTGCCGTGAATGTGCTGAAAAGGGAACACTTTTACACTGCTCTTGGGAATGTAAATTAGCACAATCACTATAGGTAACAGTATGGAGAATCCTTAAAGAAGTAAAAATAGGAGTACCGTTTCACCTAGCAATTCCACTTCTGGGTATCCACCCAGAGGAAAAGAAGTCATTATATAAAAAAGACACGTGCACATGCATGTTTATAGCAGTATAATTCACAATGGCAAAAATTAGGACCTGCCTAAATGCCCATCAGCCAATGAGTGGATAAGAAAATATGGTGTATATATATATACCTTGAATACTACTCAGCCGTAAAAAGAAACAAAATAATGGCATTCACAGAAACCTGGATGAAGTTGGAGACCATTATTCTAAGTAAAATAACTCAGGAATGGAAAACTAAACATCACATGTTCTCACTAATAAGTGGAAGCTTAGCTATGAGGACGCAAAGATATAAGAATAATATAATGGACTCTGGGGACTTTGGGGGAAGGGTGGGAGTGGGATGAAGGCTAAAACACTACACACTGGGTTCAATGTAAACTGCTTGGGTGATGGGTGCATCAAAATCTCAGAAATCACCACTAAAAAACTGATCAGTTTAACCAAACACCACCTGTTCCCCCAAAAACTGAAACAGTAATAATAATGATAAATAAAAATTTAAAAAAACAAAAATTAAAATAAGAGCTCTTTTTCAAACATATACACCTACACAAGAAAATAATGTACAATTCATAGGATTGTGTTGCTTAAATATTTCATCAAATATTTATTTTATTTTTAGTGTTGAATGGCATATCAAATAAATCATTCCATGATATTACCAATAATATATGATTATAAAATGATCAAGTGGCTGGGCACGGTGGCTTATGCCTGTAATCCCAGCACTTTGGGAGGCCAAGGTGGGCGGATCACCTGAGGTGAGGAGTTCAAGACCAGCCTGCCCAACATGGTGAAACCTCGTCTCTACTAAAAATACAAAAACTGAGCCAGGCGTGTTGGCAGGTGCCAGTAATTCCAGCTACTGAGGAGGCTCAGGCAGTAGAATTGCTTGAACCTGGGAGGCGGAGGTTGCAGTAAGCTGAGATGGTGCCACTGCACTCCAGCCTGGCCTACATGAGTGAAACTCCCTCTCAAAAAAAAAAAAAAAAAAGAGATCAAGCATCATTTACTACTAAATAGGCAAAACCTTTTTCTCAGTGCTCACTTATCTATCACCAGTTCGTTATCCAAACATGTCAGCATTTGCTGTAAACAAATCCAAACATGGACAAAGGACTCTCAAATGCATTCAAATCTATTACCCTTTTACTGATGTCCTTCAGAAAAAAAAGGCAACCTTTTTAGGTAAACAATATGAGAATTTGATGTTTGGTGTCTTTATTAACATATCTACTGGATAAATTATTCATTTTGTCACATTTAACTTTAAAATATAGTATTTTTATAATCTCACAAAACTATTATAGTAAAAAATTGTTTTTCTATTTTTTAATTTAATTTATTTTATTTTCTATTTTATTTCAGACAGAGTTTTGCTCTTCTTACCCAGGCTGGAGTGCAGTGGCGCAGTCTCCGCTCCCTGCAACATCTGCCTCCCGGGTTCAAGCGATTCTCCTCCCGGGTTCAAGCGATTCTCCTGCTTCAGCCTCCGGAGTCGCTGGGATTACAGCCGCCTGCCAGGCCCAGCAAATTTTTTGTATTTTTAGTAGAGACGGAGTTTCTCCATGTTAGCCAGGCTGGTCTCAAAATTTTTTAATTTATTTACTGAGTAAGATTATCTGTTTCCTGACCTCGTGATCCACCTGCCTCGGCCTCCCAAAGTGCTGGGATTACAGGCGTGAGCCACCAAGACCATCCTGGCTAACATGGTGAAACTCCCGACTCTACTAAAAATACAAAAAAATAGCTGGGCGTGGTGGCGGGCGCCTGTAATCCCAGCCACTTGGGAGGCTGAGGCAGGAGAATCACTTGAACCTGGGAGGCAGAGGCTACAGTGAGCCGAGATCCCACAATTGCACTCCAGCCTGGGCGACCGAGCAAGACTCCGTCCCGCCCCCCCACCCCCGAAAAAGATTATCTATTTCCATATCTAATATCTACCACTTGTCTCTGGCATTGAACAGGGTATTTAGATAAACAAAATCTCATGTTGTTGGAAGAATTTCCTACTTTGCAATTTGCAGTAATCACGGCCACTGCTGGATCTGATAGAGCGTTTCACTTTCACAGGTGAGGTCAGTTAAGTTCCATTCACTGAGAATAATTCAGGGGTAAGGCTTTTCCAAGACATCTCTTCCTCACCTACCTACCTATCGGTATTGGAACTGTCCTTTATCTTAGGAGAGCTTTTCCTTTTCTTAGCTAAAATTGAAGGAATTTTAACAAATATTTCTGACATTAGCGATTATTTATTCAAGCAACTCTAAATTTGAATGCTGCAGGAAATTATAAACAGTGAAAGAGTAGCAGCATTTGTTATTCCTAGCAAAGCATGTTTACTGCAGTAGCAGAGAAACTTTGGATAAACACTTGAGAAAATATAAATTATAGGGCATAGCTAAGAAAACATTCTTAAACATAGTACGTTTCATTTATAGAAAACATTGGTGTAGTCTTTCTTATTATAAATATACTTTGCATTTGAAACAGTTTTTAATTTCCAAAAATCCTGTATTTTTATGATTCTATTTCTATTATAAGCAAAAATGTAAAAGAATGTCACATATTACTTCTGAGTAGCTGCACTGTTACAATTTTCTGTGTTTTAGGCCAAAGACTATTACCGTAATGACTACTGTGTGAATATGTAATTACACACGTACTGCTACTGTTGTGTAGAGATGACATGATCTATTTATGCAAGCATAAAATATGGCCATATGGTTTATATTCCGGACTTTCATATTATGAAATCATTTGTAGCCCTACCCTGAACTTCCACAGAGAAAAATCACACACATGAGATACACACATGGGCATTGTGGTTTCAAAACTCTTTGTGGAAAAAAGCTGACATAAACAAATGAAGCAGAAATCTCCTCCCTTCAAAGTTGTGAATATTATGTCTTGGAAAGAAAATGAACCTGGGATTAGACAGATGGAATTGTAGCATTACCTATGACAAATTATTCAACCTCCCTGACCCTAAGCTTCTTCATTCTAAAAGAGAAATCAGATTATTAAACTTTTATATACATCTGTTTGAAAATGCTAGGAAAATAGTAGACATGCAATAACTGGTTGTGAATGTTTTTCTTTTTCTTCCAATCATGCTACCATATCTAAAATGTCACTTTATGTCATTATGCTTTTTCACAAAAGGTTAATTAAAATCAAAGTAAAGGTTATAGGCAACATCATGAAACATGTTACATTCCTTATTTAAAAACTTGATAAGAAACTACTATTTACTAGAAGATTCAAATATTTACCAATGAGTATTTTAGCTAAACTTAAATTCTGTATATAAGAAAATTAAGATTATTATCCTTTAGTGAACTGATAATAAAATGTAGATGATGACCCAGCACATTCTGTGATGTTTATCCAAATGAGTTGAAAACGTATGTCAACACAAAAACCTGCACATGGAGGTTTACTGTAGCTTTATTGATAATTCCCCAAACTTGGAAGCAACCAAGATGTCCTTCAGTAGAAGAATGGATAAATAAACTGAAGTACATTCAGATGATTAAATATTATTCAGCGATAAAGGCACTATCAAGCCACAAAAATACATGGAGGAAGAAAACTTAAATGCACATTGCTAAATCTGAAAAGACTACATAAAAGCCAATCTGAAAAGGCTACCTACTGTATAATTCCAACTCTATGATATTCTGGCAAAGAAGACACCACTATGAAGACCTTAAAAGGAAAAGTGGTTGCCAGGGATTTAAGGGGAGGAAGGGAGGAATAGGTGGAACACAGAGGATATTTAAAGCAGTGAAACTATTCTGCATGATACTGTAACGGTGGGTACATGCCACTATACATTTGTCCAAGCCCATAGAACACACAACTCTAAGAGTGAGAGTTAATGTAAGCTGCAGACTTTGAGTGATGATGTGTCTGTGTAGGTTCCTCAGCTGTGACAAATGTACCACTCTGGTCGGGGATGTTGATAATGAGGCAGGCTGTGCCTGCATGGTGGCAGGGTTATGTGGGGAGTCTCTGTACCTTCCTCTCAACTTTCCAGTGAAACAAAAACTACTCTAAAAATAATGTCTATTAAAAGTGCAGGTGATGAACATTAATTTAAAAATTTAGTATTTTTACAGGGACAATATATTCAGTTATTTGTTGTGTACATAAAATTAACATAATTTTAAAAAAAAATGATGAAGACCTATATTTTGGCTGAAAATACATAGAAACAATAGTCATTACATTAAATATCTAAGAGAAAATATGTATTATGTCATGCAAAGAGTCAAGAAGATATACATGCATTCATGCATATACATTTTATAGCCATATGGTTCAATATCAAATTGAGCTTATGGAGTAAAAACGGATGAACAGAGATGTTGCAATAAGCACATAAATCTCTCAAGTCACAATGTCCCACATGTAACAGAAGTGTAAGGGAGCACTCCAGATAAGCATGTAACATTGCAGGTAATAAGAAAAAAATAATAGACTGAAGGAGCATACCATTGACTTATTAAGCGACAGCTATTGATACGCTCTAGCTGGTTGATACATGTAACTTCATCTTCATAGTAATATTAATTTTAAATAAATATTCTTGTCATTTTATTGATAACAGAATGGAGGCGCCAAGAAATTAAATAATTTTCTTAAGATCACATCATCAACATTATACATGTGTGTATGTTTTAGGAATTGGATTATAAAAACGGAGTAAAACTACCTCAGTGTCAATATGTTTTTCATTTTTTGTCATATGCCCTTCAACAGTTATGCTGCAGCAAGGAACAATACACATTTATCTCCTAAATAAATAGCCTATAAGATATTTTTGCATCCCGATCTTTTAAACTGTTCAAATATTTGAAATTGACCATTATATAAACCAGCTCTTCCCCATTGCTTTTAAGATGAAAGTTACTTTCCTTCTCTGAGACTTGGTTTTTTCCTTTGTGAGGAGAATACTACTAATTACCTTGTAGGGTTGTTGTCAGAATGGGACAGCTGATATTTAATGCCCCCTCCAAACACACAACCAAACCTGAATATGAAATATTAAAAAAAATACACTGAAGAATCAACTTATTTGTAATTTCATTAATTTCTTAAGAAAAAAAGAATAATGCCAGTTTGCAAGTCAGATTATGCTGGTATAATTAGTATACTTATCATGCTCCTGCCTTTCACTGGAGCATGTTTCCTGTCTTCTATACTCATCAACTCTGAGGGAACTCCAACTTAAACACATTTTTACCCTTATCTGCTGCTGCCAAGTTCAACTTTTTCTGAAAGCATTCACAAATACTATTTTTGTCATGCTTGTTTTGAGTGCTAAAATCTTCATACTATCTCCCTCTAGAAACAGCATTTTCACTTTTGTCTTTTACTGCTTTTTATTATTTATTTATTTATTTATTTTTATTTTTTGTTTATTTATTTATTTATTTTTGAGACGGAGTCTTGCTCTGTCACCCAGGCTGGAGTGCAGTGGCGCGATCTCGGCTCACTGCAAGCTCCGCCTCCCGGGTTCACGCCATTCTCCTGCCTCAGCCTCCCGAGTAGCTGGGACTACAGGCGCCCGCCACCACGCCCGGCTAATTTTTTGTATTTTTTAGTAGAGACGGGGTTTCACGGTGTTAGCCAGGATGGTCTCAAATATCCTGACCTCGTGATCCGCTGGCCTCGGCCTCCCAAAGTGCTGGGATTACAGGCTTGAGCCACCGCGCCCGGCCGCTGCTTTTTATTATTTTTAAAATTATTCTCCTTATTTATTCCTCTCTTCCACATTAAGCAACTTTCCCCAGCCAGTGAGATTTGGAAAACACTGCTATTTTTTTTGGTGAGGTATGACTATGGCTGCCTCATGTATGGCAGCTACATTAACTACTGCAATCTTCATAATGGCTCTGAGGTGGGTACTGTCATTACTCACCCCTGCGCAGATGAGGAACCCGAGGCCAGGCTGGGGAAGGCCCAATCCAAAATCACAGAGCTAGCAAAATCTGGGTGTGACTGAAATCTTGGAGGGCTAGCTTCAAATACTGTGTGTTTAGCTGTTATACTAAACTCTTACTTATCTATACTCTTTTATGGACAATTTTATAAAGGAAGCTGAGGATATATTTTTAATAATACATAATGAGAAAGTTTATAGAAATGCATCAAATGCATTACTCATGGAGGTTAAATTACTAAAATAAAATTAAAAGCTGGATTTCCTTAATTATACATACATGTAGCCCAACTGAAATACTACTGTAATTTCTCTAACACATTTTTAAAAACTTTTCACACAGTATATTATTAGAAAGATATGAAGGATTTACAGGGAAAAACAGCCCCATTATTGTCTGGCTAACAGTTTTATTTATTTAGCCATGTGTAGAATTAAATTTCAGTCATTAATTTAGCCTTATAATCAAAACTTTTGAAAGACTTAGTAGATTCTTTCTTAAGAGATTACTAGGCTTGTTGTGAACCCATACAAGTTCGTGCACTGAAAATCTTCACTTAACTCTCTTTCTAATGCATTTCTTTACACACAAAGGCTTATATCAACTCCTGTGTACACGCTAAACAAATATCCATGTAGAAGAAATTACTTAAACAGCATGAATTCTATGTGGGTAAAGAGTTCATAATTTGTCAATCTCTTAGAAAATCTAGGAAATATATATTCATAAAATCAAGAGCATACATTTATAAAATCAAGAGAACAGTGAGAAAAACAGGCAATCTGTAGCTTAATACAAAAATACTTTTAACAAAATAACTTAGCTAAAAGACAAAATTTAGAATGAATAATTTATTAATTGATTTTCATTGAAGAAATATGTCACCATCAGGGCAGATAATTGATTTTAAACTATACTGAATCATATTGTAGTTTTTATTTTTTTAGAAGTCAAGCCAGGTGTGGTGGCTCACACCTGTAATCCCAGCACTTTGGGAGGCTGAGGTGGGCAGATCACAAGGTCAGGAGTTCCAGACCAGCCTGGCCAATATGGTGAAACCCCGTCTCTACTTAAAAGACAAAAATTAGCCAGGCATGGTGGTTCACACCTGCAGTTCCAGCTACTCAGGAGGCTGAGGCGGGAGAATTGCTTGAACCAGGGAGGCTGAAGTTGCAGTGAGCCCAGATCGCACCACTGCACTCCACTCTGGGCGACAGAGTGAGACTCCGTCCCCCCACAAAAAAAAGAAGTTAAAGTCAGAGTTAGCAGGTCTAAATCTTGAATGTCAAATTTAGTTGTTGTTGTTGTTTAATTTACTTTGTTTTAAAGTTATTAAAAAATTATCTAACCAGAAGCAGCTGTACAGATTACACATAGCCCCAACTACCTGGGTCTTTGCACATTTCTTTCAATTACACAAGAGTATTTTAACCACATTATTGGTTACCATAATTTTACTTGAAAAAATATGCAACTAGTTAGCATATAAAAGATCTGTTTTTATGGCAGTTTATAACTATATCTACTCAAAACAAGTCATTCAGAGAAACAGTAATTCAAACTTACTCTAAAATGTTCACAAAGCATTTATTCCATTAAATATTTATAATATTGAATATATAATACAAACAGTCCCCAACTTATAATATTGGCTTAGAATTTTTCAACTTTATGATGGTGCAAAAGTGATAAGCATTCATTAGATTCCATACAATCATTCTGTTTATCACTTTCAGTAAAGTATTCAATATCTTATATGAGCTATTGCACACTTAATTATAAAACAGGCTTACTGTTAGATGATTTTGCCCAATCATAAGCTAATGTAGATGTTCTGGGTATGTTTAAGGTAGGCTAGTGTAGATAAGCTATGATATTTGGTAGGTTAGATGTATTAAATGCATTTTGACTTACTATATTTTCAATTTAAGATGACTTTATTGGACAGAATCCTATTGTAAGTAAATAAGCATCTATATTACTTATAAATAATAAATTTAATGTGTTAAAAATATATTCGGGTAGAATATTTTTAACATTAAATAATTCATTTTAGCCTAAATACATTTACAGCAAATGATCATTTATAGACAATAAACAACAGTGCTAGGTCAATGACATCAGAAGCATTTTGTGTGAAGGCTGGAATTATTTTGTTTTTCACATGATATCACAGGCTATAATGTCTTTAGCATAGTCGGTGCTAGCCATTTAGAATCATAATGATCTGTTCTAAAAGGCTGAAAATATTCGTTTCATTTCTGCAAATTTTAGAAATATATAATAATTGCACCTGGAACTAGATTTTGGACATTACTCCATTCTGCTACTCTTTTTTACTAAGATGAAAGCTGAAATAGAATGAAAATTTTTACTTTTTTGATCTCATTTCAATGGTACAGGAGAATATGAGTATTGCCTGGACACATGTATGTTTGTAATGAAGCCTTAAATATAGGAATGCAACTTGAAACTGATGTGAAAGTAGTTAAACCTGTTTTGTTCCTGTACTAAAAAGTTATATCGTTTCTATTGGGAATTGACTTAGAATATAGATATCTATTTTCTTCATTACAGGTTTTTGGAAAAAATATGACAAATCCAAAAAATTTACAAAAGACAATTCAAAGTCATTAATAAAAATTTGGAAGGATATATTACTTTTTATGAAATAATTGCATATTGTCATTTACACAAATGTCTCTCTTTGAAAGACCAATGAGGAGTAACAGGGAATTAGAAATGGCAAACAAATCAACCCCATACAAAGAATGTGGCTGAATTTTCACCGAAGCAAATGAAAACAGTTCTCTCATTCATTCCTTGATGTCTAGTCATTGGCCAAACAGCCTAATTCATAAATGAATCTCAGAGAAGGCAAATTCAAAGTGTCTAAAGGAAATTCATTTTAATAAACATAAAACCAAATGTGTATTAGACTGTTTAATGTAATAAAGTCCAGAATGTTATATTTGATCATCACGAAGCTTTAGTTCTTAAATTTTGCATAGAAAAAGGAAGCCAATGATTCAGCAATTTCATTTGTTTGACTCATTTTGAATTTCACAGGAAGCAACAAAAGCAAGTGACTATATAGTAGAAATATATTTTATTTCTACTAAGAGCTTGCCTCTCATTACTAGAGTATAATTGTTACAGATATATGTATACACTTGTAATAGTAATTTTTTTATTTCCATTTTAATCTGTTCTTTTTAAAATCAGTTCTTGACATAATTTTAAAAATTAGAGTTAGAAATTACAAACTTTCTCTTTTTAACATTTTTTAGACAGTGTCTCACTCTGTTGCCTAGGCTGTAGAGATGGGGTTTCACCATGTTGCTCAGGCTGGTCTTGAACTCCCTGGGCTCAAGAGATCCACTCACATTAACCTCCCAAACTGCTGGGATTACAGATGCAAACGCCTGGTCTCCAAACTTTCTTTGCAACAAGAACATTCGGAGATTTAAAAAGTAAACTGAATCAATTTGCAGCTGGAAGAGTGTTATTTAAACATCACTTGACCTACTAATGGAGCAGTCTAAATTAGATACTTCCAAGAGACCAGAGGAACTGTCAAAACTGGCATCTTTTTGGTGGAAACTCTACGATTCGGGCTTTCATTCATTGGCTTTCTCATTCACTTTGGGAACGAGTTTAACAAAGAATAAGAATGAAACTGAATCATTTCTGTTACCTGTTTTCGCCTTTCCTCTAACAGTCTTGGGCTATTGATGGCTAAGATGAAGAGACTTATGGGGGGAAGTCTCCCATCTAACCGTTTGTTTATGTAAAAGGTCTTTTGCCAGCCCTTTCTGGGGAGGATCTACTTATATTATATATTAGTCCATTCTCAAACTGCTATAAAAAATACCTGAGACTGGGTAATTTATAAAGGAAAGAGGTTTAATTGACTCACAGTTCTGCATGGCTAGGGAGGCCTCAGGAAACTTACAATCATGGTGGCAGGTGAAGCGGAAGCAAGGCAGGTCTTACATGACAGCAGAAGAGAAGTGAGAGCACAGGAAAAACTGCCACTATTAAAACTATCAGATCTCATGAGAACTCTCTCATTATCACAAGAACAGAATGGGGGAAACAGCCCCCATGATCCATTCACCTCCCCGCAGGTCCCTCCTCTGACAATTTGAGATGCTATTTGGGTGGGGACATAGAGCCAAACCATACGACATGGTATGATTACAAGAATGACAGGCACACTGATGGCCTTTTCCCAGTGAACTACAATGTTACTGGAATTATTTGCTTTAGATATACCTAAAAGGCTGTCCTCAAGCTGGCTTAAAAATTGATATTTAGAAGCTAATTATTAAGGTTTACTCTATAGAGAAGTAAATATCTTACCATCTAGCTCAAAGCAAGAATTGAGGGATCGATAAACAGAATTACATAGAGTTTTGTAGAAAAGGGGTAAAGAAAATATGGCAAGGGACTATTCAATTATTACTTACCTTCATTGAAGAATATTGTTATTTTTATTTCATGTTTCATTGTATTCTAAAGATTATCTCTAAAAAGGCCTACTAAAGTAACCAAAAAAATAGAAAAATTTGAAAGAAAAAAGAAAGAGGAAGAAAAGAAAGAAAAAGAAGAAAGAGAGAGAGAAAGAAAGAAAGAAAGAGAAGAAGGAAAAAAGAAAGAAAGAAAGAGAAAAAGAAAGAAAGAAAAAGAAAGAAAGAAAGAAAAAGAAAGAAAGAGAGAGAGAGGCCGGGCGCGGTGGCTTATGCCTGTAATCCCAGCACTTTGGGAGGCTGAGGCAGGCGGATCATGAGGTCAGGATATCGAGACCACCCTGGCTAACACGATGAAACCCCGTCTCTACTAAAAATACAAAAAAAAAAAAAATGAGCCGGGCGTGGTGGCGGGCGCCTGTAGTCCCAGCTACTCAGGAGGCTGAGGCAGGAGAATGGTGTGAACCCGGGAGGCGGAGCTTGCAGTGAGCCGAGATGGTGCCACTGCACTCCAGCCTGGGCGACAGAGTGGGACTCCCTCTCAAAAAAAAAAAAAGAAAGAAAGAAAGAAAAGAGAAGAAGAGGAAGAGGAAGAAGCAGAAGCAGAAATGGAAGAAAGGAAGGAAAGGAAGGAAAGAAGGAAGGAAGGGAGGGAGGGAGGGGGGGAGGGAGGGAGGGAAATTAGGCACACATGGCCAAAATGTCATACCTGAGATTCTATAAGACCTTCTCTGTTTTATACAGAGGGACAACTAGAATTGGTATGATTTCATAAATGAAATAAATAGATGTTGGTTTATATATTGTATATTATATATTCATCTTGAAATTGAATATCAAATTTAATTTTAATTTTATTTTGAAATTATTTTTAAAATAATTTTAATTTTTTAATTTAATCGTATTGTGGAATATATCATTAATGCTGCAGAGAATGTATATTAGAAAGTATATTTTAAAGAATATTCGTTAAGTGAATAGAACTACCACATTGCCTGTGTCTTAAAAGCTTTATAAGTCCCTTCCAAATTGCCTCCCATTTCTGTTTGCAAAGCAAGAGAATCCCAGTGTGTTAGTCAGTGTTCTCCACAGAAACAGAACCAATAGACTGGAGACCTAAGGAAGGATTGATGTTGCAGTCTTGAGTCTGAAGGCTGAGTCTTTTCTCTTAAGGCTTCACCTGACTGAATGAGGCCCATTGCATTATGGAGGGTAATCAGCTTTACCCCCAGTGCTACTAATTTAAATGTTAATTACATCTAAAAAATGCTTTCACATCAATGTCTAGGCACCAAGTCGACATAAAATTGACAATCACACCCAGGAAGTATCTCAAACATGTAAATTTAGATGTTCATATCCAGGTGAAAAGAGATATATGGAATATACTATTGTATGTTACTCTATAGCTCATAATTATGCTTTTTAAACTTGGGGAGGCCTTAGTTACATGTTCAGTTGGCTTAATGAATGGCAGTCAGTATGTTGAATCTATGAATAATAACAAACCCATAAATACAATGTTTACTTTTACAACTTGGCAAGAATTTTTTTTGAGTATCAAATTGGGGGAAAATCCAAAACGCATGCCAATTTTGTAGTGCTTAGCCCTCTAACATAATAATTAACTCTTATAAAAGCTATTGATAGCTTTTATTTTCTTTTGCTACCAATCATGCAAATGTGAAATGTACTTGAATTGAAAAATATTCACTTTCCCTTACTGCTGCCAACCTGTCTCTGTATCCCATCACAAACTTCATCCAGGATATCTGTGTTTATTTTCTGTTTCCTCATCACTGGTTAATTCTTCAACTTATTCTTATTTGGATTCTACCTCTATCATCATTTTATTGGAACAACTCATTTTATGCAATCTCTAAAAAATGTACAATACCTGTGACTTTGCCCGTGTCTTAAAAAAAAGCAAAACTAGTTTCAGTTGCCAAAGATAGACATCATTCACCTATAGCTCAGGCTGGAGGTAAATATTAGAAGTGCTGTTGTATCAGCTATCCCTGAATAGGTAGGATTGAAGCTGTGATTATATATTAAGTCAACCAGAAAGCGAGTATGGACTGCTAAGGAAGAGGAGTTAGAATGAAATGTCAACGCTCAATGCCTGAAGAGAACAGGGGAGTAAATAGAAAAATCAGCAGATGTGTGGTCTTTTAGAAGAAACAAGTTGCTTTGAAAAAGGTAGTGGTGAACATTTTTGAAAGCGGATGAAATGTCAAGAAAGATTAAACCTTAAATATATACAATGAGAAGACATATAGGGGCCTAGCAGAGGGAGGCAACAGATTAAAGTGAGTTGAAGAATAATGAAAAATCTGCTAAAAATATACAATTCTGAATTATTTTGTACTGCATAAAATATGACTCAACTGATATTCTTAGCTTTTCTCAATGTGACCTCATTCTATATCTAGCTTCATTTTCTATTGCTAAATTGACTTTCAAAATGTGCCCCGTAATGAAGGTACTTATTCTCTTATTTTATTCTCTCATTTCACCATTCTATTAATTCATCCAAAAATATTCATTGAGTTATAACTATGTGTTAGTACCGTCTGGGAACTGAAAACTCAGCAACAAACAAATAATGATGAAGTCTCTGCCATACATACTACATTTATTTAGTCAAATTGTAGCAGTCGGGATGGTTTAGCCAGGTTTGCTGGGGAAACAACCATCCATGTAATCTCAGAGGCTTACGATAATAAATCAACACTTACTTAATATTCAAACTGCATGTAGGCTGAAGTCAGCTGCAATCCTCATCCATATATTTTTATTCCAGGACCCATACAGAAAGCAGAAACAAACAGGCAAAGAAATTTCATTAGTACCTTTTAAAGTTTCTTCTCAAAAACAGTATACATCATGCCTACATTTATTCCATTGACTAAAGCACATCACGTGGTCAGGTCAAACATCAATAGAGCAGAGAATATATATTCTGTCCATAAGGGGCCCCTTAAGCCTGATGTCAATGAGCAACAATGTATAATTTTCTTACAGGAAAGGAAGAATGAATAACTGCACAATAAAACAACCTAGCACAGGTATTTACTCCTGTATTTTACCTACAAAGCCATCCTATAAATATCTAAGAAAAAATGGCTCAGCTTTAAAGCATCAACAATAATACTGCTGCACTGCTTGTGATTCTTAAAAATGGCTTGATGTTGGGCATCAACATTAAGACTTGTATTATTTTATCATTTTACTTAATACGATTACTTGTATCCTTCCTTGGGAATGCTATGAATTATTGATATCCTGTATTTTTTTATTTCTACTAGGACATTCTGCATTAGGAAAAAGTTATACTTTTTATAAAGCATCCCAAATAAATCAATTCATTGAGTCATTAGAAGATATTTACTTGAGTTTCTACAATGTATTCCAATCACAACTGGACACACACAGTATAAACAAATTGTCCAAAATTTATTTCAAAATTCATATAAAACCAAAAGAACCAAAGAAGGTATACATGCAACCAACAATCACATGAAAAAGAAATCTCAACATCACTGATCATTAGAGAAATGCAAATCAGAACTACAATGAGATACCTTTTCACACCAGTCAGATGGCTATTATTAAAAAGTCAAGGCGGGGCGCGGTGGCTCATGCCTATAATCCTAGCATTTGGGTAGACCAAGGCGGGTGGATCACCTGAGGTCAGGAATTCGAGACCAGCCTGGCCAACATGGCGAAACCCTGTCTCTGCTAAAAATACAAAAATTAGCTGGGCGTGGTGGCATGCACCTGTAATCCCAGGTACTTGGGAGGCTGAGGCAGGAGAATTGCTGAAACCCAGGAGGCAGAGGCTGCAGTGAGCCAAGACCACGCCACTGCACTCCAGCCTGAGTGACAGAGCAAGACTCGGTCTCAGAAACAAACAAACAAAAAAACAGATGCTAGCAAGGGTGTGGAGTAAAAAAGGAACGTTTGCTTATACACTGTTGGTGGAAGTATAAATTCACACATTGTGGAAGACAGTGTGGTGATTCTTGAAAGACCTAAAGACAGAACTACCATTAGACTCAACAATCTTATGACTGGGTATATACCCAAAGGACTGTAAGTTGTTCTATTATAAAGACACATGGATGTGTATGTTCATTGCAGCACTATTAATAATAACAAAGACATGGAATCAACCTAGATGTCCATCAATGATAGACTGGACAAAGCAAATGTGGTACATATACACCATGGAATACTATACAGCCATAAAGCAGAAAAAGATCATTTCCTTCGCAGGGACATGGAGGTCATTATCCTTAGCAAACTAATGCAGAAAGAGAAAACCAGATACCACATGTTACCTTATACGTGGGAGCTAAATGATGAGAACACATGGACCCACACAGGGGAGCTACACACACTGAGGGGCCTACTTCAAGGTAGAGGGTGGGATGAGGGAGAAGATCAGGAAAAATTACTAATGGGTACTAGGCTTAATATCTGGGTGATGAAATAGTTGGTAAAACAATCCCCATGACACAAGTTTACCTATGTAACACACCTGCACATATACCCCTGAACTTAAAATAAAAGTTAAAAACAGGGCTTCCTGTTTGGTCTCTTTCCCACCCACTACGCTCTACAATCAGTGGAACACTGGGCCCCAGGCTCCTTCTAACAGAGTTCTCGTCAATCAGTCCCACGTGGGTCAAATCTGATTATCTTCCCTCACAACCACAACCTGCTATGTTTTGTTTAATGTCATTTCTCAACCTTTAGGAAAAATCTAGCCTCACTATTATGGTACACAGTGCCTGGGCTCTTCTTTTTCTTCTTGTTCATTTCCTGGGCCTTTCCTCTGTCTCACAACCTAGAGCAACCCTAGGCTTCTTTCCCTTCCTAGAGCACATGCATTTTGATGTCTCCTCATTTTCTGCCTAGAAGGCTGCCCTCACCCATTCATCTTTCCTTAGGACTTTTCCTGACCCTTTAATGTAAACAGGATCCCTATAATATTTGCTCCCATCACCCTGTATGTTTCCTTTATACTGATATCATAATATGTAGCTAGACATGTTTGCAGCATTTTTTAAATGTTTGCTCTGCCCTCTAGACCTTGGATGCTCAGAGCATGATCTCCTGCACTGGCGCTGGTGGAGAGCTCTAAGGCAAGATAAATATAAGCATTCAGAGTAAGCATTTCAAAATATCTGCAGCAATTTCACATTGCCAGGCCATACAGGTTTCTGATCAATGGGATTATTTCTGACCAGGGTATAGTACAGTTAATTGTTGTGGATCACATATGATCTAAGCTGTATGCTAGTCATATGTAGCAGAATCACATCGCAACAAATGACACTTTAAGGTTAGTTTGTGCACTATAACCCAAGTGTGTGTCAAATTTTGAGAAAATGTAAGCCTTTGTATGCTTAAAAAAATTTTTAGGTGCACTTTACTTTTTAATGATGCCTGTTTTTCAAATTATAATGTAACATTATTAGTTACACTAAGAAAATACAATTTACATTATTTAAGTTTAATGCCAATTAACACGGAGAGAAATAAGTTTCTCTGGGCTTGTTACGAGAAGGCATAGATTCTCAGCTACAGACATTTTAGGTTAAATAATGGTGAAGAAAAACAGTAGGGAAAAGCTAAAGACCAAAAAGAGTTCATACTTGTTTTACTTAGAAGTACGTATCCTAGTACATTGAGATCAATTTTCTAACCATAACTGATGATACTATGTTAAACTATGGTGCATCATTTGTGGAGTTGCATTGCATAGTGAAGGGATGAAACAATGAACACCTACATGGTATTTACACAAAAGATATAAATAAAAGTGTTCAAAACCACATTCTTTGTATAAGAGTATTTAATTGAAAAGCCTACAGAAGCAGATGCTCAACATTTCACATATGAATATTGATGCTATGTGTCTTATTGTAAAACAGCACTTTGGGTTGCTAAGACTAAAGAAAATGTATACAATTGCTGAGACAGTGAAGTATGGTATCAAAGATACTTGTTTGGAAATGCAATGTGAATCTGTATTACAAAGTCAATCAAATACCACTTTGCAGTAACACTGTATACTCAGGAGCTGAGTGATGATCTAGAAGACCAACTCACTGAACAATTAAAACTACTAAAGTGTTTTTCATTGTGATTAGACTAATGCACTGATACTGCTAACATGGCAACTCTTTTAGTGTAGTCCATTTTCAACATTATATTGATATTATGGAACTTTTTTCTTCATCGTTCATGTAAACTGACTAGATCTGAACTCTATGATATGAACTGTCAACTGGTGTAGTTTAGAGATTACGTTTCACATGCATGTTTCTGTGGCATAATATCTATTACAGAAAACATTCTTGAATTATTACCCAGATATGGTGCTTTTGTTAAAATGCAAATCAACACAGTTTTCTTTATGAAAAACGTCTTGCATGGCATTAAATGTCAGCTTTAAAAAGTCGCTGATGGCATGATAACATTTTGTGAGTTAAGTAAATGTCAATACATTAAATTCAAGATTATTTTACATATCAAGTAATAATATGGAAGCTGATTACGAACTCAAATTATTTCATAAAGAGCCATGTAGTTCATGGAGAGCAAAAGTCCTGTGGAAAGCCCTTCAATTACTGAATAAACTTTTAATGTTTCACTTCTTAAGAAACCAGTTTGGTCCACCAATTTAAAGCTGTTCAGTGATAGCCAGGGTTACTTGTTTATCTGATATTTTTTATGTATTTAATGATATTAATATTTTTAGGTATTGTAGAAATAGAACAAGTTTTTCAATGACAGAAAATGAAACTGAGAATTTATGGAATCTAGTTTTACAGTTTATGTATGGAATATAGTATGTATTTAATGATATTAATATTTTTAGGCATTGTAGAAATAAAACAAGTTTTTCAATGACAGAAAATGAAACTTTGAGAATTTATGGAATCTGGTTTTATGGCAAGCTAATAACAATTACCAATGAGGTAGGTGTTAATGTTGTTATTGAACACCTGCAAAAGGTTATCACCAAACATTTAATCAAGGGTTTGGAATTTTATTTTTTTTTTTACCAAAAATGTGTCACACATAAGAAATGCATGGATCTGAAAACCATTCTCATTGAAAGATAATTCAAATTTAATAATAAGGATAAATTTATAGAACTAGCTACTGGTAGAATCACTGAAGTTGTGTTTTGAAAGCACATCATCACTTACTTCATTTTTGGATATCAGTTAAAAATATACATGGTGAGCTAGATGAAATTACTTTAAAGGCTCTTGCTCTGTTTCTAACAATACAACTCCACAGATTGTTTTGGGCACAATGAGTGTCACTAAAACAGGAACCTGGAAATAGTGCAGATAATTATGAGTAAATGAACGTTCTGAATAAAACCTAGCCTAGACATGTTAACGGAAGAAATGAACTGTTTGCATTTATTCATATCAAAATCTTTAAATGTGTTTATACAAAGTATTCTCAAAGTGTGCATATAAGTTTTCATTGCATGAAATCACATTTCACTTATACATTTTGTTTAGCTGAGATTGTAGAAAGACAAATAGCATATTAGCAGTTCTCAATATTAATGGCTATGTGTATACTCAATAAAAATATATAGTCTTTTGGAAATTATTTTCTTCATATACCATATTTGTTCTGATTATATGTATAATTAGGAGAGATATTCCTGATTCTACAAAAAGGTTTTGCAGTTTATGTATCTTTGTTTAATTTTAGTTTTCTAGTAATTTATTTTCATCATATTTTTCCATAGTATTCATTCACAATAAATTAAAATACTGGCTCTTTGCAATAAATACTACTTTTACCTTTTTAGTTTTGAAATAATTACAGATTCACTAGAAGTTGGGAAGATAGTACAGAGAAGTCCCATGTAACTTACATCAAGTTTCTTCCAAAGGTTACATCTTACAGAACCCTATACAATAAAAAACAGAATGTTGACATTAATACGATGTATGTATAGAGTATTTTCATTTTATCACTGTTAGGTTGGTATGACGACCACTCCAATCAAGATAACACAAAGATCTTACAGCGCGACCTCTTTATAGTCTCATCCATCCCCTTCCACCTCCAATGTCCATAAACCCTGGAAAACAAAAATTTGTTCTTCCATGTCCATAGTTTTTTCATTTCAATAATGTTGTATTTTTAGGTTTTTGAGGAACCTCTATACAGTTTTCCATAATAGAAATTCTTCAAAAAAAACTAAAAATACGGCATTCTTAAAATGACAAAATTATAAAAAATGGAGAACAAATTTTACCATTTGATCCAGAAATCCCATTTCTGAGATTTTTAAAAAATTCAGTATATCTAAAAGATATCTGCATTCCCCATGTTCATCACAGTATTGTCTATAATAGACATGGGATCAATCTTTGTCCATCAACAGATGAATTGATAACGAAAACATGGTATTTATAAACAATGGAATACTACTCAGCCTCGATGAAGAAAATTCTGTCATTTGCAACAACATAGTTGAATCTGGAAGACATCATACAAAGTGAAATAAACCAAGTACAGAAGAGAAAAACTGCATGTTCTCACTTATATGCAAAACTAAAACAATCTAAGAAGCAGAGAATAGAAAAGAGGTTACCAGAGCCTGGAGGTGAGGCAGGGATGAGAGTGAAAGGAAGAATGATGATATGTCAGTCAAAAGATCCAATTTGAAGTTAAATAGGAGGAGTAAATAATGAGTATTTAAGGTGCTAGATATATCAACTTATTTGATTCAATCATCTCACACTGTATATGATAGATGTATACATGACTGTGTCTCCTATAATTATATATAATTACAATTCAAAAATAATTAAAGCTATTAAAAAAGAAACCAATGTTGTATTAATAGAATATTGAAGTATGTAATATTTTTAGATTTTTTTTTTACTCAGAATAAATCCCTTGAGATCTATTTAAGCACTGGAAGTTAGAATTCTAACATGCATTTTAGTAGAACACAATTCAACTCATAACAATACAATTATGGCTGACATTAGTCTGTAATTTTCTTTTTCTTTAAGGTATTTTTCACCTTTTCATGTAGTATTAGCCTGATCTTATATAATGATAGTCCCTCCTCCTCTTTTTTTGCTGAAAAAGTGTGTATAACCTTGATTTTATTTATTTAGTTTTAGACAGAATTTACCAGTACAACTATCTCAGCGTGGAACTTTCTTTATGGAGACAAATTTAATTGCCTTAATGGAGATTAGGATTACTCAGATTTTCTTTCTTATTGTTAATTTTGATAAATTGTATTTTTAAAGAAAGTTGTTTATTTGTTTTATTTTGTCAAGTTTGTTGGTATATCATTCTTAATAACATTCTATACTATTCTTTAATGTTTGTAGTATTTAATGCCTTTGATTACACTGCTATCATTAAAAGGTATTAACCCACTTTTCCAACCACGCTGTTATATGAATAGAACTTCCTCATAAGAATTTCTTCATCATTCATTCTTTCAGTATATTCACTAAACACCCTGTAAATCCCAGAAAACAGAGGCCGGGACAGATTAGATGTACTTTCTGCCTTCACAGAGCCAATGGTCTAGTGGATTATGTGGCTATTAAGTAAGAATTTGGAAGTGTGTTTGGTATAATGATATGAAGACCGTATGTTTCAAGAAAACTTTAATGAGTCTAAAGGGTAAATAGAATTTAGTTAAACAAAGAGAAGAAGAAAGCACTGTCTATCAAATAGAAAGCTAAAGAAAAATTTCAGAAGCAAGAAATGATGAAGTATAGTCCAAGAAGTTAA
This sequence comes from Pan paniscus, assembly GCF_029289425.2. Taxonomy (NCBI): domain Eukaryota; kingdom Metazoa; phylum Chordata; class Mammalia; order Primates; family Hominidae; genus Pan; species Pan paniscus. Next base: position 23,548,701 of record NC_073271.2, read on the forward strand.
ATTTAAAAAAATAAAAAAAAATCAGCATTGCCAGATATAGACTGCAAAAGGGGGAGACAGCAATAAGAAATTATACTGAATAAGTATGTTTGGCCAAAGGATACAGTGCTTGTAAGTGTTCATGAGATGCGACATTTTCCTAAATGGGATGGGAAAGTATTAAATTCTTTTTAGCACATGGAAGTAATTATCAGATTTGCATTTTCCAAATGTTACTGAGGACTCGACATATAGAAAGTATCGGCAAGAAAGCAGACTGTAAGCAAGGAGGTGAATTAAGACTTTGTTCCGATGACCTACACAAAAGACGATGATGGCTTGACCAAGAGGTAACAGTGCAGTTTTAGAAAAGGAGATGGATATGTCTACCAGAATTGACTCAACCTTATGATTGATTGAAATTGCCAAGTAAGGGAGACAATGCAATCAAGAGTGACACATAGATTTCTGGCTTAGGTAATTAGGTAGATGGGGTTGACATAAAACGAGAAACTTACAGGGGGAAATGTTCTCCCAGGGAGAGTGTTATTTTTGAACAAGATGAATTTGAAGGGGCTCTAGGCTACCTAGTAGAAAAATTATGTAATATAATCAACTTACTTGAACTCTGTTGAGTTTGAAATAGGTAGCTTCATATTGATACCTATGCTCAATGCTTAGCTTTACAGGTGCTGGCAAAAAGAAAGTGGGTATGAACTGGTTTGGGGTTTTGCCAGAGTTCTTGGAAGAGCAGAATTCAGAGAGATCAAATATTCTCCAAGTAATTAAAGATTGGGTCATGAAATCTAAGCTTGATGGGTTGAAAAATAAGGAGAAAAGAATAGTGGGTGTAGAAAAAGTAGAGAGATCCAATGAGACATAAGTTTAAGGGAAGTGGAGAAAGAGTTCCAGTGGAAGAAGATTAACAGAGTAACTTGAAAAAAGGAAAATTGTAGTTAAAAATTGAATGTATTTGTCTGGAACTTCTGACGCTATCCTGGATGGGTGATGAAATTTTGAATGATGAGAGAGGAAAAGACAAATGTGTAGAGGAAGAAGAGCAGACATGAGAGCCTTGAGTGAGACTCTTAGAACTTCCTACAAATGTCTTTGCAATTGGACTCGTGTCATCTCCTCTATGAAACTGCAGGTCGCTTAATGTCCAGGTCTGTAACTTACTCTCCCTTCAATCAACAGACGAGCCCACTAGCATGCTGTCATGTGTAAAACAAGGACTCCATAACTAAATCTTGTATCAATAAATGAATGTGGTGATTTGTCTAAAAGTCAGATTATAAAATTACCCAATAACAACCACAGAGCAAGTAGTTCCAAAATGATATAATTCCCAGAATTTTATAGAACATCATTGATTATCTCATAGCCAGAAAAATTCCAAATCTTTTCATGGCTTGTTATCTTCTTGAATTGCCTACTAAATCCTACTGATAAGGTCCTTATAGAGAAGTAATTCTACTGTAGTGTGATTACCAGGTATTAAAGTCTTAAGAAAAAAAAAAGATTTCCTATAGCAATAGCTTCATATACAAAATTTTAGAAATAAAGCAGTAGAAAGCATTAGCACAGGCCTAGGACAACTCTAAGCAGGAAATAAAACCTTATATTTTTATTTTCATTTTTATTTTCATAGAGAGTAGCAGAAGGGCACCCCTTCTTGAGAATCAGCTTCAAAGGGTGAACAATACTGTCTTTACTTAACAAACAGCCTTTTTAAAAAACAACCTTGAGAGTATCATGCAAACTGACTTTTTAATGGTTTTGGGCAACATGTTTACATTTTAAACTTGTGGGTTTGCATTTTTCTTTTTTTTCAAAGTTCAGTCTGTCAACTGGTTGGAATTTGTAATTTATGGCTCTGCAGCAATCCAAAGTTCCTTATCCTTAAGTGATCCCATTCCCATGGAAGTTTATGTTAGAGAGATTTCTAAAAAGTCTTAAAAGTAAAGACAATATTTTGGAATCATTATGTGATGTTTCTAAATATGTTCTTCTATGTTGATATCCCTGTAATTTTTGAAAGATCTTTGATACTACACAATGAGGAAAAAAAGAAATCTTAATCAATGAAATGTCAAGTCCTTAAAATATCTCCGGTAATACTTCCCTTCTGAGTATTTTATTTCAGCTTCAGATGTGTATTTTTCCTCTTACATTAATTTCTCTAATCCTTATTGATTCCCTACTATATACTTGTTACTTCACATAACATTAATAATTAAAAAGAGAAATAATATCAATAACAGTCTCTAACTTGAAGTGTTTATGGTCAGTTGCAGTGAAAATCAACATCAAAACAGGTAATATGAAGTTCAGGACACATTGTTGGGACTACCAGCCAAAAGTCTGGTGAGGTTGAAGATACAATAACATATAGAAGAATACACTGATCATCATTCAGCTGTGTTTTATTTGAGTAAGCTAAACTGCTTTACTTTTGTCCAATGCAGAATTTTTTAACGTTGCATTTATTTGCTTAACACAAAAGAGTTACTCTATACAAGTTTTGTAGTCCATGATTTCTTTTTGAAACCTTTCAGGATTAAATCAAAATATGGCTTCAGAGTTATAACAGTAACTTAAAAGCACAGAAGCCAAATATTTACCAGAACTGTAAAACACTTCAGTTTAAAACTATTCACATTATTTCTAGCTTGAAAGTGCTAGAAATACATCAAAATTGGCCTTTATTAATTGAGAAGTTAATTTGACATGTTAGTGACATTTCTCCATGTTAATGTATTTATTGCAAGAAAATGTGGGTGCTTTATAGGAAAATATTTGCTTAATTTAGGTGAACTATTTTTTTCTTATTTTATTTCTAAGATTTTGTAGAAAGAGAAAATCTCATATTCTGTTTCTCATTGGTTTCTCATTGGTGTAAGTGTGCCCCATGGAGCATTGACTCATTCACATTTCACATAGAGGATGTGTAATTTGGCCCCTCTGGGTAGAGAGAAGCAGATACCCGTGGGTCCAGCAGGACCATGTGAAGGTAAGTCTTTCCTTGTCAGCCAATGCATTGCATGAGGGTGCCAAACTTCTATTGGTGGTAGAGCAGGGGGAGTAGTCTGGACCTGGGAAGTCCCTGAGTTATCGTTATGTCTGTCCCTTAGAAAATAGGCAAGGGCCAGGATCAAAGACAGGATGAATACATAAGCTGGTAGGTATGGGAGGATTTTATATGATGCGTAACTAGGTCTACAACACTATCATTTTTTATTGTTTTTAAAAAACCTTGATATCCTTCTTCACATGGAGTTAGTGGTTTTGTTCTTCAGCTACTTGCACTGAGGCTAGAAACTTGTTCAGACTTTACCTTCTGTCTCACAATATCAGCTATATCGATGATGGTGGCAATTGCTGTAAAATACAACCCCCTAGATGTTAGTGGAGAGTAAAATTTATTCTTGCTCCATCAAGTTCAGTGCAGATATAGTCAGCCTTCAGCGGTGCTCTTCCCCATGGTGAGCCAAAGTTCCAAGCTCCTCTTATGTAGTTATCTTCTACTGTTGCTAAGTATTTCAGAGTCATCTGGAGTCCTGAAGTCTTCTACAAATCCCTTCCATTTGGACATCAAACAAGAGAAGAAGGACCTTTAATGAAATAACTTAGATTTTTTCTACCAATATCCCATCAGCCGAAACTACTCTCTCTCCCCACTCCTCCAACACTCTGGAATATAAAGCAGATTTATGAGTAACCACCACTCTGTTAGGTGCACTTTGAATTTAGTTCTTTCAAAGAGAAACGGGAATGGGACTGTAGCCACCTCAAGAAATGATACTGGCAGACGACACATTTGGTATTCCTATTTTATTGCCACAATATGCTGAATTTTGTCTATATTAAGGAAAAGGTATGCTGTATATCTATTAAGGTATATTGTGCTTGGAGATATGTAATACTCTTTGGAAGATTTTACCTTCTTCACTATTAAGGGAATTGGATTTTCCAGTCATTGTAAACTGATATTTTGTAACGTTTAATACCATGCCATAAAAATAATATCAAGGAAAACAATAGCTGTAAGAAATTTATCAAATGCCTCATCTTAGCTCATTCTTCAAAAGGCGTATTAGTCTAGTTGGACTTCCATGAAGGTAATAAAAGTGGTAAATATCCAACTAACATTTTGTAAGCTGAAAAAATTTTTCTCCGAAAGTAAAATACAGGTCATTGTGTGGTAAAAGAAAATACTCATACTAGCAGAGTACTTAATATAGTAGCTTTATATGGAAAATATGATGTCTTTACTAGGTGTAGTTAGTGCTTAGCACATAATGTTATGAATGCATGTCTGCTAAACAGAGCGTTTCTGGCTATCTATAAATATCTGCTTTTGCTTCTATGACCTGAATATTAATGGCAAACTTTCCTATAGAATGAAAATGATTAATGAGACTCTTGACTAAGCTGGGGACCTAAATATTTAAGGCCAATTTTGTAATGTTCACTTAGCTCTCATGTCAATTACTATATTTCCAAAAGGAGACCCACCAATTGCTAATTATATCAATATTCATATAATCCGATGACAAATACAGTTTTTGGACGATTGCATCTTCCAAAATGGCCCATCTTTCATGCTCTTGTTAATGTGATCTTGATTTTCCTCCCATTGCCCATGGTAATGTGCTGCCACCCCCAACCCCACCTCTTTCAGCAGAGTAGATTTTTGTGAGTACTTCAACCAATAGAATAAGCTAAAATGATGCCATGACAATTCCAAGGTCTGGTTATAAAAATGCTAGGCATATTCACTTTGTTCTCTGAGGATGTTTGCTGTCAGCCACCATGCTAGAAAGAAGTCCAAATCTTCCTCTCCAAAAACAACCCCTCTAGATGTCAGTGGAGAGTAAAATTTATCCTTACTCCATCAAGTTTAATGTAGACATTCAGCCTTCAGAGGTGCTGTTCCCAATCATGAGCCAGGGGTCCAGGTTCCTCTAAATAAACTTCTAGGTAAAAATATTTCTAAATAAACTAACATGTTTTGCCCATTTTTAAATTGGGGTTTTAGAAAAGCTATTACTGAGTTTACAACTATTATTAAGACATGAATTAGACAAGAAGAGGCCACTTTAGGAGTTCTAATGCACAGCTCGGTTTAGGTTTCAGCCAACAACCTGCGTCAACAACCACACATGTGAGGAAAGATGCCTTCTGAAGATTCCAGCCTCCAGCCAGCAAGGCTTTCCAAGTATAACCCTAGGTATTGTGGAGAAGAGGCAAGCCATGCTGAACCCCAGAATCCGTGACAGTAATTTACTAGAATCCAATATTAGTAAAATAGTATTTTTTTAAATACTAGATTTGAGATAATTTGTTATGTAGCCATAGTAACTGAAACATTCTTTATTCAAACATAACAAGATCCCAACTTTCCATTAAACTTTTTCATTAGTGTTTTTCCTAACTTTAACAGTATTTACATACATACTTTATCTTCAATTGTTCCAGTTGACTTGACTTCCACCGACTATATAGCACAGAAAAATTCTCCTTTAAAAATTATAAACATACATTCAGTCTTCAGGTTGACCCTGGTTTTCTTTCTGAATATTTTTGATTTAACTGCTGTTACATGTTTGATTATACAATACACTAGATTATGTAAGAGTAAAATTATTATTGATAATTTCTAAACTAATAGATTTAGTTTAGGGTCATAGCACTAATAGTCCCCGTGCATAGCATAGGACTTATACATGGTAAATGGTCAATAAATATTGCATGAATAAATGCATGCACAGACACTTTTAATCTGTTTTGAAAATTTAGTTAGAATACTGTAAAAAAAACCTATGTAATATTCACTGTTATTTCTAAATGCAGATTTGAGATTTAGCTTATATGTGCTCTTATAGTCTTATTCATTTGACCATTTAAATATTTGACTATGAAATTGAATAAATTTGTATTACTGTCTCATCCTATATTATAAAAACTGTAACTTATTATTATTGTGACTTATTATTCACTTATTAAAACTGTTCTGGTCATTTCAATAATGGTGATGATGATAACAATAGCAGCTAGTGTTTCTTGGACACTTACTTGTGCCATAAATTGTCCTAAGTTCTTCTTGTGTTACTAAATTAATTTACATGTATTGGGATATAATTTACTCATAGACAAATTCATTCCTTTTGGTTGTACAGTTCTATGCATTCTGATGAATGCATGTAGTCAAGAAATCATCATTACATTTAAGACATAGAACATTTCCATCATCTAAAAAACTTCCCTATGCAAGTTTGTGGTCAATTCTTTCTCCCATATTCAGCCCTTAACAAACAATGGTCTCTTTTCTGTCCATATAGTTTTGCCTTTTCCAAAATGTCATATGAGTGAAATCATACTATATGTACTACCATTTGCTTCTGGTTTATTTCAATTAGTCTAATACATTTGTGAATCATTAATGTTGTTGCATTGCTGTTTTTTATTCCATTGTTTAGATGTACTGTAATTTGTATAAATATTTTCCTTATTGATGGACATTTGGCTTTAATTTGGGTAATTAGGAGTAAGACTGATATAAGCATGGGTGTATAGATATTTATACAAACATATGCTTTCAATTCTCTTTTATATCCACCTAGGAGTGGTATTGCTGTGTTGTATGCTGAATAGATGTTTAACTTTATAAGAAAGCATCAAAGTATTTTCAAAAGTAGCTGCATCATTTTCAAAAATAGCTGTGTCATTTTGCATTACCACTAGCATTGCATGAGATTTCCAATTGATCTGCATGCTCACCACAACTTGATATTGCCAGTTTTGTTTTAAAGCCATTCTAACAGATGTACGCTACCACATCGTGGTCTTAATTTGCATTTCCCTAAATAAAAATGATGTATAGAATCATTTCATATGTTAATGTGCGTCCACACATTTCCTTGAATAAAGTTTTATATTTTGCCCATTTTTAATTTTGTATTATTCAGTTGTGAAAATTTTAAATATATTTTTAGTAACAGACTTTCATTTTATATATATATATATGTTTTGAAATATTTTCTACCAGACTGTGACTTTTTCTTTGATTTTTTTAACAGTGTCATTCAAAGAGCAAATCGTTCTTTTTTTTTTTTTTAATTTTGTTGAATGCCAATATATTTCATTTTCCTTTTATGATTCATGTTGCTGGATGTTGAGTCTAAACTTAACCCAAGTTTGTCTCTTGGGTTTTTTTTTTGGGACATCTCCTTGGAGATGTTTTATAATTTCTGCATGTGGTGCAAGGTGTGATTCACATTTATTTTTGCATATAGACGTACAATTTTTGCCACATCATCTGAAAAACCATGTTGAATTATTTCATCTACATAATTCTAGATTTTATAATCCTAAAACATGAGATTAATTAAATAACCCAGAGGTACACATTGTACACCTTGAATATATACAATTTTTTTTTTTTTTTTGACACAGGGTCTCCCTCTGTCACCAGGCTGGAGTGCAGTGGCAAGATCTCAGCTCACTGCAACCTCCGCCTCCCAGGTTCAAGCAATCCTCCTGCCTCAGCCTCCCAAGTAGCTGGGACTACAGGCGTGCACCACCATGCCCAGCTAATTTTTGTAGTTTTAGTCGAGACAGGTTTTACCATGTTGGCCAGGATGTTCTCAATCTCCTGACCTCATGACCCGCCCGCCTCTGCCTCTCAAAGTTCTTGGATTACAGGCGTGACCCACAACGCCCAGCCAAATATATACAATTTTTTATTTGTCAATTCTACCTTGATATAGCTGAAAAAGAGAAAAGGCCATTTATTTGCTCCATCAGCTGACAGTTGTTGGCACGTTGTGGAATACAGTATATAAGACCAATATACTTTGTGGTTGTATTCTCCTTCTTTTATGTTAATTTGTGTAAAATGATTCTCTTTATCTGAAGAGATTATAAGCAGAATCCTGTGTGATGGCTCAAATATTTAGTAAACTTTGTGGTAGTGTAACTGGCTTAGGTCTTGAGGTTAGGAACAGGAAGCCAATACCTAAAATATAATCAAGGTGAATCATGTCCCTTTTAGAGCAGAAGTCCAAGGGTAGCAACTTGCTACCAAATGCCTGGTTGGTTATCTTAAGGTGCCATATTAGAGACTGACAGTTGATCTCAGTTGCTAAGGTATTGGGAATTTTACTAGAGAAGCAGCCAGATCAACCTTATTGAGTGGGATTCCGTGCTGTCAGGCCCTGCATGGCTCCATCTCCACTACCATGGCTACCCTGTGCTTGAGTCTCTGCTGCAGCAAAAGGGTGTCTGAGCATAGATGCGATGCTGGCTGGTATCAACAAGCTGCTGTTAAATCTGCACTGTTAGTGCCTCTTCTTTGTGAATGTTCTGTGCTGGGTATTAAAATGTCATACATAGATCTTTATACTTTGTTCCCATTACTGTAAGTTCATCTGCATGTCCCAGTTCTTCCAATCTTTTTCCTTCAAGCTCTATCAAACCAATCAAACCATTAACTTCTGTAAATGTGTATGTACATACTCCTACCATGGACTTTCTATTTCCATGTAAAGTGGATGACAACTTATACCACCCTAAGATCTGCCTATTGGGTAAATGTATAATCACCAGTCGTTTTGCAACATCTATGAGTGGGACTATTGTACAACAATAACTGATTTTCAGTTTGAACCCGCTTACTAAAGTGAGGCCCTTGGGAAACAAACTCAACCTTTTTCCTCCTCTGTCAGATGGCTGTAAAAAATTTCCCCCACACCAAAAGAGAGATGCTGGGTGCAACAAGGAAGAATGAAATGGTCTGGGCGACCCGCTGTGTAGATTAATCTCACCCTCCAAGATTCTTCGTGCCTGATCCCATATATATTGCTTTCTTCTTAAAATGCATTGTTGCTAGGCCTTCTTGACTTTGGAGCTTGTGAAAATAACATATATACAGTGCAAGATGGGCAGTTGTGGTCACATGGTCACTTGATGTGCTGGGTTCAGCTGCTCAGTCTCTACCAGAGCCCTTTTACTTGCTGGGAGATGCTTTCTGAATGCAGACACGGATAGTATGACTTAAATACAGAATCCCAGGATTCTCTCTTGTGGTTCTGAGACCAGAGCTTGTCACAAATGCAAAAGAAGAAAAATAATGTTTCTTCATCCCTCATAAATTCTTAGTTAAAAAGGACCACTGTAACAAAGAACAGATTAACAAGAGGAAAACAAACAGAAGTTCATTAACATGTATATTTCATATAGATGTGTGAGACACCCAGGGAATGAGTAATTTTCAAAAAGGTGGCTTTGAATTTCTATTTGCATATCTAGCATCTTAAAAAAAACAGTAAATTTTTAGGTAAGTACTAAGACAGAGGAAAAGGACTTTGAGACTCTAGAAGCAGCAACTTGTGGGAAGGCAAATAAACAGCAGATAAAAGCTAATTACCACATCTCATTTCTGTTGGTCCGTATCTCCATGCACAGCAGAGACAGTGAAAACCCAAGCATGCATCTTCTCAGTGAGTCAGCCCACCTTCCTTCGAGTGTTGGTGAAGATGACTTGCCTGGGTGATGGTCAGAGTTTCATACAAGTCACGCAGTGTGTCCAGCTTCCACTTCTCTTGTTCCACATTGATGCAGAATTGGTGGATACTCTCCAGGATCAACTCTTCCTTCTTGACCAGAATCCAAATGGGGTCCCTCATGAACTTCTTGGTCACCTCAAGCACATAAGAAAGCATTGTAGCTGACAGCAAATTACCTGGGTGTTGCTGTTCAACTTTGGAATATGTCATAGATCTGGTCCTTGAATCCATGGCTTAACATTTCATCAACTTTGTCCAGTACAAGCATTTTGATGTATTTGGGAGACAGGTATCTCCAGTGAACCATATCAAACATGCATCCAGGGGTATGCATGATGACATGGGGAGCTTCCATCTGCAATTTCTGCACCTCAGTACACACATTGGTGCCCCCAATACAGGCATGACAAGAGGTACTCATGTAGTCTCCAGGTGTTATGACCACCTTCTGTATCTGCTGAGCCAGTTCTCTAGTGGGTGCTAAGACCAAGGCCTGGGTGGCTGTTAGATCTAATTCAATCTGTGGCAGAATCAATATGACAAGTGTGGCCATTTTCCCAGTCCCAGGTTGGGCTTGAGTGATCACATCATAACCCTTGACACAGGTAGAATGGCTCGCTGCTGGATGGCAGAGGGTTTCTCAAAACATAGGCATAGATGCCACGGAGAAGAAACTCCTACAGTTTCATGTCATCAAAGCTGTCAACCATCTCATTCTAGTTACTCTCGATGATGCCTTTGGGCTCCATGCCATCAGGGTCATTGTCTCAGGATGGGGAATCCTGACTCACACCTACAATCCCAGCACTTTGGGAGGCGTAGGCAGGCAGATCACTTGAGGTCAGGAGCTCAAGACCAGCCTGGCCAACATGCTGAAACCCTGTCTCTACCAAAAATACAAAAATTAGCTGAACGTGATGGTGCATGCATGTAATCTCAGCTACTCAGGAGGCTAAGGCAGGAGAATCGCTTGAACATTTAAACCTGGGAGGCAGAGGTAGCAGTGAGCCGAGATCGTACCACTGCACTCCAGCCTCGGTGACAGAGACTCTGTCTTAAAAAAAAAAAAAATGCTAATTAGCAAATCATGTTAATGTAGATTCTTCTGGTACCATGTACAAGCCAATAAAGGTCTAAAGTTGTCTTTAGTGATCTTTACCATTGTTCTCCCTGGTAGAAGAGTGACATTATATGTTTTGTCTTTGTGAATCTATGTACTAATTTTATGCATGTAGAAAAGGGCAGAAATCTTTCCTGCAACTACTTCTTCATTGCCTTTAGCTCAACAATCCTTCATATTTTGGAGTGGCATATTCTGATCTCCCACATCACTAAAGATACTTCAAATGCATGAGCCTATAGGTATTATGGCTCAGGTGGCATGGCTGCTTTCATTGTAACCTGAACCTGATATGGATCCATTTCCTTCTCCAGGCCCCATTTAAAGCTGGGAAACTTGCATGCTACTTAGGAAATGGGTTGGAATTATTTTCTTAAATGTGGAATATGTTGCCTCCAGAGACCAGAGAGGCCTACCAGTCATGCACAGGAATCAAAAGAACGCATGCACCATGCCTCATGACCTTGAAATTACAGTCTATTCATGTTTTCCAGGATCCCTCGAGATTGCATAGAAGACTTTTTCCAGGATTCCTCTAGATTTTATAGAAGACAAATTGGTGGCATGGATACATTGAGAAAAAATATACCTACATCATTTAAGTTCTTTAAGAATCTTTCTTTAAGATTAACACTAATATCTGTTGTTCTCCCTAAGACGTAATATTGCTTTTTACTCACTCTCTTGGTGAGGCAGGAATAGTTGGGCAGTTTCAAAGGCTTCCACTTGAGTGTCCTCACTGTGCTAGGTCTTACTTTACAGAAGTAACATTGAGGATCATGCCAAAGGCCAATATGATCATTTCAATTAAACATTCTTGGACCCAAAGAAATAACCATCAAGGGGGTCCATTTACCCAGTGAATCTACTGTGATTCACAAATGGGCCAGTACTTTATCTTTTCTCCTAGAATGGGAGAGTGTGATGAAATTTCAGGCCCCTAGAATCAAGGTCAAAGTCCTCTATATCAGTGATTAGCAGAGATTTTCTTAAAATGGGCCAGACAGCAAATATATTAGGATTTGAGAGACATAGAGTTTTTGCATTTTAAATATTCAGCTCTACTGTTGTAGTGTGACAGCAGCCATAGATAATGTGTAAGCAAGTGGATATGGCTGTGCTCCCAGTGCAAGGGCATTAGCTGGCCTTCACATGGGAAGAGTGTAGCATTTCTGCAGGCCCAGAATGTTCAGAATAATCTGGGGACACACAATTTTCAAGGCATTGGCTCTCATATCCCTATATCAACTTGTAAGGTCTTCGTCCTCTTGAATAAGGACACTGGCATGACTTCACGGACTTGCTGATTTTGAGAATTCAACCTTTCTTTTATTTTTATTTTATTTTATTTATTTTATTTTATTTTATTTTATTTTATTTTATTTTATATTTGAGAAAGAGTCTCACTCCATCACCCAGGCTAGAGTGCAGTGGCATGATATCAGTTCACTTCAACCCCCGCCTCCCAGGTTCAAGCAATTCTTGTGCCTCAGCCTTCCGAGTAGCTGAAATGACAGGCACACACCACTGCACCTGGATACAACCTTCTTTTTAGATCTGCTATTTTTATAATAAAATTGTGGGCTTGATCCTCAACTATTTCTGCCTTGTGGCTATAGGAAATGAGGATCTCTTTATGTGCTGCTAAAATGCCTTCTGACTCTCACACTTAGCTGTAAATTAATGAATTAATCGCATTCAGCTTTTGTTTTCATTTTCTAAAATATTGAGTGCCCAGCAAAAATCAATCCATTTTATGAGCCTTATAGTTATTATCTTCCATGAACTCTGAAATCATGCTGCAGTCATTCATGTACTTCCTTCCATCAATGAAAGTTTAACAATTGCACTAGTACTTCCTACTGGGAGCTATCTGTGCTCCACCTATCAGCCATCTGGCCAACTATACAGATGCAAATTTCTCTTTATAGTCTATTTTTTAAGTCTACTCTTGGCATCTAAGTTTGTCTTCCTGTGTTCTAGAAATCATATGCAAAAATAGAGATTTGCATTTAGTTGGTATATATAAAGGAGTGCTCTCAAGAACAACACCTGGAAGGAAGTGGAAGGAGTAGGATTAGTCAGAGTTGAACTGTGCGTGATGCTTCCGCAACAGAAGCCTTGGCCACTCCATGAGGAATTCTGAACCTTGCCATGACCCTTCAGATATGTCCTTTTGTACTTCTGAATTGAGCAGTCAATGAGTATCTGCTTTCTCCAGCATTAGGGGAAGCAAGGTGGCTTTGCTTGGCTGAGGACAATAAGCTCGCCTGCTACTAGGTTTCTTATTCTCTGTCATGCTAGTATGAACTTTTGCACATGAAATTGGCACTGGTAAGGTTTTAAAAGAATGGGCAGAATTAGATGAGACCTTTTCAGTTCTTAACTTGAAACTGGGCTAGCATCACATCTGCTGCATTCTATAGGAGAGAGCAAGTCACAAGGCCAGTACATTTCTGAGAACTGGATCAAGACTCCACCACACACTTGCAGGTGTGAGAGGCTGCCTTATGAAAACTCACATTCAAAGGGTATGTGTACCAGAAACGAAATAATTGGAGACACTTTTACAATTAATCCACTAGGTATAGAACTAAGATTTCAACTAATTATTATTTTTTCTTCCTATATGTTTCATAGCTTGTTCAATCTCTAAATTTTAGGATTTTGAAATAAAACTCCTTACTAATAGTTGGGGCTTCCTATTTTTTCTCCCACTTTTCCAAACCAAACCAAAGCATTCAAGGCTGTTCAAAGAAAAATATAATGCATCTTTGCAAGATTGAATAGTTGAGCCAATAATGCAAAACTCACTTTTCATTTTCCTTGTTAAATGTATTTTACTTGATTGCCAACCACCAAAATAAACACTGGCACAACTGCAGGATTTTCAATTTTTTCAAATAGGAACTGGAAGTAGCAGAAATAGAATCGAGGGAACGCAAGGTCAGCACGTGATGTGTGCTTATAAAGCTGCTCTGACTACTGTCCCCACTGATTTATACTTGTCACATACTGAGGGCTCAGTTGTGGCGCCAACTTTCTTTCATTATTATCTTTATTTTAAAGTGATTTGTGTGGTGGATTAAAAAAATGCATTGCAGGAAGTCAAAAATTCTAAGTAATCTTAGTGTAATTTTGGAAACTAATATGAAGAATAGAGCAAGAAAAAAATTGGTACTTGACTTCTAAATATGGGAGATAAGATAATCTAAACAAAAAATATATCTAATGTGCTTATGAAATAATGCATGTGGCAGGAATATAGATATTACTACTTTTTCCTTATACACAGATATCATTATGTAGAATATATCCAAGATCATCGATGGCCACAAGGCTAGGCTGAGTGTGGTGATTAGTATCTGTTTGTATTCTCTATTTATGTCTTATTCTTCAGTTTACTTAATAAAGCTCAGAACTTTTAAATTGTTGCTAATAGCAGCCCAATTTTTTGACATTGAAATCTCTCAGCTTTATAGCTTTATAAAGCTTTATAGGCTTATCTCTGTAAATGGCAGCTGTTTCACATTCTTGGAATTTCAACTTAGGAAGGTCAGTGTTAAGAACCCATTCCTACTGTCTGAAATTATTCAATCTATGTTAGAATAAGAGAGATCTGAAAAAAAGTTGACAGGTTAATTGTCTAGATTTCAAGGTAGAAATCAGTCTACAAAAGTCCTATTGCTGACATGATAGCTTCATTATTATTTGTGTTTGTGGGGTTTTTATTCATTTATGTAGAAGGAGATGATGTTTAAGGACAGTAGCTGTCTCCATGTGCTCTTTGTTGGTGCTGGGAATTTCTTATCAGTGTGAGGTTGATTGTGAAGACATGTTTGAGGGAGAAAGCACAGGAAAACAAGCTCTTGACTGCCTTATCTTTCAGTGAGATCATGCCTCATAGAATATGTTGAGTCATTTCAACATCTTTAAGGGTTATCATTTGAGTGGTGATTCTAAGCACTGACTTGAGGTCAACTGGCTATAGGGGTAAAAAAAGTTTCATGTAGCAATACATGTAATAGTTTAGATAAATTATTAAGTGATGATGGACACAGAGTTCTACAGTTCTGAGTTTATGATAAAATATTCTAATAGGAAAAGTCTTCCCATTATCCGTGATGTTACCCAGGCCCATACCTAATGAGAATAATAATATTTTTCATTGTATAGAAATGTCGTTATTCAACAGTATTTTCATCTTTCTCATCTGTTTTGTTACACACAACAACCCAGTGAGATAGTTAAAGGGAATTTCCTCATCTTTTATAGATGAAGAAAGTTCAAAATATTCTCCATACCTGACATTCTTGAATTGGTAAGATTCTACCACAATTAGATTGGCCCAAAAAAGGGCAATGTGTTATTCCATACGAGGAGAGACAGAAAATAAAGAAATAAAGGCATGAATAAGATACTTTTAAGTAGTGGTACATATTATGATAAAAATGAAAGAGGGTAATTTAACCAAAAAGTAATCATTGGACACCTCCAAACTATGTAAATAAAGCTGGCTGTAAGAGGGATTTAAATTTAAACTGAGATTTTAATTGTATCATGGAATTACCCGTGTGGAGATGACAAGAGAAATCAAGCATTGCAAAGCCGCCCTGATACACTCAATAACCTGGAAAAAGGTCAATGTGGCTGCAGTGAGCAAAGTAAAAGTGGTATAATGTGTAATCAGACAGGCAGGTAGGGCCAGATCCTGTAGAGACTGGTCATTGTAAGAGGTGTATATTATAAGCGAAATGGAAAGCTGTTGAAGGTTCTAAGCAAGGAGACATCATTATCTATTTTGAATTTTTGGAAAAATCATGCTATTTGGATTTTGGAGCAGGAAGTCCAGTAAGGATCTATGCGTAAACAAAACAGAGACCCAGGCTTGTGCTACAGCAATGATAGTGGGGAGTAGTGAACAGTTAGCATATACATTGTAGTAAAAGTGCCTGCAGATTTGCCTACAGATTAAAAGTGAGAATGAAGAGAAAAAAGGAATGAGGATTAATGACATCTAAGCATTTGGATAAATAACTGGGCAGATGATGATAACATTTATCAAGGCAGGGGGAAATGGGTGAGTAGGTTACAAGGTCAAGTTGAAATGCTTGTTACAATTAAGTCAAAGTGCCACATAGGTAGGTGATGTACATTTCTGAAGTTCAGGCAAGAGGTTGTTATTAATGAGGGTCTCATTGGTGGATTGCATTTAAGACATGGGACATGAGATAAATGAGATTAGCCGGAGAAAGAGAGTACAGACAGAGAAAAGACACTGGGACACTGAGCCCCTCAGAATTTATGGTTCCTACTGGAATGCTTTTAGAGATAAAATTACTACTGCTCCAATTTTTTCAACTTGTATTAATGGCTGTAATCCTAAAAACTCATAGTACAGTTATTTCATACTCCATATGTATAAAATCCAAATTATTAACTTTTTAATACTTGTATTAGATGCCTCGTTCTTATCCTTCAGTTTTCATCTATATTTATTTGCTTTTCATGGCAAAGGAATTTCTTCTTGGCCATGAATGGCAAGGCAGAATGAAAAATATTGGAATTTATAATAAGATGGTGCTTGGCACCAAACTTTCTTTTACTCATGACATAATTCAGTGACTACATTTTTTCCTGATAGAGAAAATACCCAAAAACCAAATACGGCTTCAAAATATGTAAAAATATTCTTTCTCTTATGATCCAACAAGAAATAATTGTTTGATAAAATGAAATAACCTTTATGTGAAGCCCATTAGGACAATTACAGTTACTAGGATAAATAATTTTGTAAATATATTTCAAATGTTTCCACTGTGTAGAGTAATTGAAACTTTTTATTGCAGGTTTAGAAGGTTCCGTTCTTTAAAAAAGAGCAGGCTCACACGCACCCAGAACAACAACAATACCAACAACACCACGAGCACACGGCACAAACATTTCACAAAAAAAAACAACGAAAAAAGAAGTAACTAAGGGACAGTCGTGGTGGCTCATGCCTGTAATTCCAGCACATTGGGGAGGCAATGTGGGAGGACTGAGTGAGCCCAGGTGTTCAAGATCAGTCTGGGCAACACAGTGAGACTCTGTCTCTATTAAAAATAATAATAATGATAAAATGAAAAAGAGGTAACTAAGCTTTTGATCAAAGGGGCTTGAGAGGTCACATACTGCAAATGACTGAAATTATTCTTGTTAATTAGTATGTGAAAACCATCAGTCAGTGGATTAGATTAGACCTAGAAAACGTCTTTAAATGGGAAATGTAGCACTGTACAAAATCCTTGTAAGACTTTGCTAATTTCTAAACTAAGAAGCCTTTTGAGCTGCATGTGGGACATATTTGGGTTAAACGGATTCAATTACAGTTCTCTTTGAAGACCAAGAGGCATATAATATGGCAAAAGAGTGAGGAAGTAGAAGTCAAAAATTATCAAAGTAATTGCAACTGCTTTAACATTAGCCTGGGATCTGAATTCAGAAACTTTGGGACCCATATAAGCCCCATAAGTAGCATACTTAATACTAAAGTAATATATACTGTATTTTAAGTTGAAGTGATTGTTTTATAGCTCTGTCCTATCAAGGACGTCTTTTTTCACCTTTTCTTACCCACACATCTAATTCTTAAGCTTTCCCCACATTCTGACGAAAAAGAACTCTGTAAATTCAGCTCCATACCGGCTGTGAGACAGTGTGATTTTGTAGGGGGGACAGTGTGGCTCGGCATTTACAGCCTTTGGAAAAGTCTCTACACTATGCCAATGCTGCTAATGGCCATGTTTCAGGTCATAATTTATTGCGCAAAGGCCAGACAGAAACTCAAGGGAGGTCTCTTTTGCCTCAATGTTAATTTCTAACAAATGCAACAAACATTTCAAATTTTGAAGGAGGCAAACAAAATTCTGTTTCTTTGTATTTCTCCCACCACAAAATTTCAAGGTTGACTTGAAGTCATACAAGGTTAGTAATTTTCTGAGTGTTTATTTTTTTTCCTATTTTCTTAAGCATTTGCTATATAGTGAAATTACTTCCAAAGAACAGGATGTTCTCCACAGCTAAAGAACTGCTCTAGCTAGGCAAATACTCATATCATCAATTACCATTTTAAAATATCTCAGAGAACACTCTTTGAAGTAATCCTTCCTCAAATCCTATTTGAAACTGGATTCGTATAATGGGTAAGTGGGTAAACATTTTGTGGAATTAAATGAATGAAAGGGAAAATGAATTTTGTCACGTATAAAGTTGTTATCTTTAAAGGAATGCCTGAGTGTTACTTCTTCTCAAAATTCTGGGAAAACCAGATGGAGTATTGTTAACCAAGTAATTCCTAACTCATAGTTTGAAAGTCTGTGAGGGTTTACGAGAATTAAGGTTAAGTGAAGAAAGGCACTGAAACAGTTCGGTGGATACAAAAATGTGCTTTTTAGTCACCAAATTTTACATGTTTTTATTTATCCAATCTTTCCATTTCTCTTTACCTAATATTTTGCCTACTCTTCTTCATCACAAGGACCATGTGTTACAACAATTTTGAAATCTATTAAGCAACTCGCTAGTCATTTAGTGATTCGCTTTTGAATGAAGGATTAATATAATTATAAATCGAATACAAATTACTTTCAGTGTTATATACAATGTATTTATATTACCGATAAAAATCATCCAAATATTCTCAGCCTTTCAAATTGGCATTAATACAGGAATGATATTTTAAAAATCCCACTTAATCCAAATTACTTAAAAAACAACTCTGTTTTCTACAGTAATTCTGCTCTGGAAGTAGATGATGTAAGGATGAATTTGTAGCACTTATTGATATAAAAATAATTAAACCAGTAAAATATAATCATCTCATTCATTATCTGCACTGCTTGGCATATGATAAGGCACTAACAATGGATTCCTAGCAAATGGATTGCAGTTAAATAAATGTAGACCATCCAAAGAATCAAATATTACAGTGCACATCTTGGATTTAGATGTAATATATTAACAATTTGCAGCTTATAAAATTCGGAGATGTGAGAAGGGTTTGGAGGCATCATCCTGTTTCTTTGTTGGATGTACTCCACACCCAGCTTGCCCAACACTGAACTTAGATACCCGAGATGATAAGATAAGGAATGTTTTAAAAACATGTATCCCATCTGACCTTAAATCTTAGAAGGAAACGTCAGGATTTCCTCTTTATATATTGCTTTCTCTATTTTTCCCTTCCCTCATTTCTTCACTTTTGCTTTCCTTGCTTTGGAACAATTTCAAATATAAACTAATTTTTGATGATTTTTCTAGGATTATTTAACTTTTGGTAGGAGATGTAATTGTGGTTACGAAAAAGAACGTACTATTTTTAGGCTATGGATGTTAAATTTTTTAGAGACATAGGGATATTTGTGTGCAATAGATTTTCAAAGGTTTTCAAAAGTACATGCAAATATGCACACATAGACACACAGAGCAAATTTGTTAAAGTGTTAATAGATTTCAGTTCTAGGTAGGGAGCATGTTGGTGTTTTTTTCTAAGTTTCTTCCCACTCTTTTGTATTTTTGACATTTTTTATTATAAAAAGATGGAAAAAGACATAGACCCTATGACAATCAATTCTATGTCAACTTGGCAGGGTTCTAGTAGCAATTTTTAATCAAACACCAATCTAGGTGTTGCTATGAAGATATTTTGTAGATGTGATTAAGGTCTATCATCAGTTGACTTTAAGTAAAGGAGATTATCCTAGGTTATCTGGATGGGCCTGATTCAGTCGGTTAAAAGGCTTCGTACCAGAACTGAGGTTTCCCTGAATAATAATAAGTCCTGCCTGTGGAATGAAGCTTTAGTTCATGCTCTAGAATTTCAGTCTCCTTTCTTGAAGGTCTGCCCTACGGGCTTTGGACTTGCCTAATCAGCCTCCACGATCATATAAGCCCACTCACTGAAATAAATCCTTTAACATATAGCTCCTACTGGTTCTGGTCCCCTGATTGAAACTTGACTGATACATACCCTTTCATCCAAAAGCTTCCTGTATAGTTGACAGGCCATATGAGGGACACTTAGCTTAGATTGGGGACAATGTCAGAGAAAACTGTGTAACTTCCCCATGGAGGAGATACTTGATTCAAGATCCGAAAAGCATGTCATAATTGATAAAACTATGAAGAAATTTATTTATTTTGAGACAGAGTCTCACTCTGTCACCCAGGCTGGAGTGCAGTGATGCGATCTCAGCTCACTGCAACCTCTGCCTCCTAAGCTCAAGCAGTCCTCCCACCTCAGCTTCCCAAGTAGCTGGGACTACAGGTGTGCACCACTATACCCAGCTAATTTTTGTATTTTTTTGTAGAGACAAGGTTTCACCATGTTGCCCAGGCTGGTCTTGAACTCCTGAGCTCAAGCAATCTGCCCACCTTGCCCTCCCAAAGTGCTGGGACTACAGACCTCAGCCACTGCGCCTGGCCAGGAAGTTATTTTTATATATATTTAAAACTAAATTGGTCCATTGACCTAAGAAAGTTAGGTGTAGGTATTAGATACAGGGACTAAAAATATTTGAAGAGGGTCGCATGACTTTATTGAATATCATTTTGCAATGGGGTTTTCTAACAAACAGTCAATTAAACAGTGTGGAGTGCATTATGGGCAAGAAGTTGTCTTAGCACTCTTAGGGAAACAGTCAAAACATTGGATTTATATGTTTTGTGAATGTATTCACCATTCAATTAATGTTCTATGCAGAGGATACTTAAGGTTTGCATTCCTTATGTAGATGATAGAACTACTTGTCAAATAAGATTACTTTTTCATGCTTTTAGTACAATTTAAATTTTCCTAGCATGACAGATAATCCACAAAATCCATCTACTAATTTACACATAAATTATCTATAGAGATTGCAGATCTATAAGTAGAACATAAATTGTTTAAAATCAATGATACAGTCATCGGCAAGCAACTTTATCCCAGGATATCCCATTTTACTCCAAAGCAGCAAGAGTGAAATGGCAACGAGGAAGTGTAGAGGGTGGTGGTGGAGAATGGAATGAAGAAAAAAAGGCAAGGAATTTTGGCTGCACCCTGAATAGTAGCATCATCAACCTCTAAATAATCAACAATCTGGATAAATGATTTAGCATCTGACATACTTATTTTGTCAATCCAAGTCATTTGATCTTGTCATGCCCTTTGTGGCATTCAATATATGGCCTTCAATATATCGCCTCTACTTCTTGTCTTTAAACAACTGCTACTGTGAATGTAAATTTCTAACCAAAGCCTGGTGAGATTGTTTTAATGACATGAACACAAGTTGCATTTATGAAGGAAGCCTAAACATTCAGATGTCTTTTATTTTAGTCAAGAAGTTAAATGAAAATCGAGAGAACAATTTATTGGCAAAAGGTTTGTTTTGTCTAACCTATATGCAAAATAACCCACAATTTTGTTTTTATTCACCCATTGTTCAATCATAGGAAACTTTCATGGGAACCTAAAGCAAAAATTGCTGAACTATATATGTGGAAAATCAACCAACATGAATACAAAATGCCAAAATAAATAAAAATGGTTTTGTGAATACCCTCTATCAGAAGAACAGTTTCTGAAGGGAAAAACAGTGTAGAAAAGCATTAAACAAGGAGAAGTATAATTTTTGCTGGTATTTAGCAATCTAGGTTCAGTTCTTTAGAAGGACAGATCACAGATTGATTTTGGAAATCTGCTCAAGCTTAGAGGCTGGCTAAAGCTTTCCTGCTTTTACAATTTTAGATGCTTAGAAAAGGCATTTTCAAGACAACACTCGGAGCCTATGAGAGAGAATAACACACTCAAAGTGTTTCCAAACTGAATGGATTTAATAATCTATGCTTTTACAGAGCAATAACTTTAAAAACGTCCCAATCTTTCTCGAAAACACCACGGTGCATTAACTACTTGAGGGGATTTTCTTGAAGAGCAACGACAACAATAAACAACATTTTTGGTTCAGGAAGATCCCTTTTCCTTATTTCCTTCTTAGGTTTTAAGATAAAAGCTAAACCATAATAATCTTTTTCTTTTTTATATATTTTACAGAATCCAGTGCATATCAACTTATTAAAGCATTATAATGCACAAGTGCTCCCAAGTGTTACTGTTTCCTGTCGTTTTCTCCTCCCAAGGTTGGTCAGAGAGGCACATTTAACGTGCTGCAGATCATTACTTTATCTGTAAAGACTTCTCCCATGGGTGTGAGGCAGAAGAAGTAATTGTTGAAGTCGGGAATTGTATGTGTTCCCCACCCTTGTGATTAACTCAAACGAGAAGGGATGTGGCAAGAGCAGAGCCTGGAAAACTCAAATTTGAGATAGAAACCATGCTCTTGTTTTTCTCAACTGATTATGTTCAACAGTGCCAAATAAATAATTCTGCAAATTGGGAAGGGTGACTAGGAAAGCAGAGTGGGAAACAACAGCAAAAAGAAGGAAAATCTCTATTTCTCAAAGACTCTTTTTGTAATTTAAAATGTTATTAGAGTGCCATAAAATAAGTATTTCTGTTAATGTTTTTGCCTGATGAATATATGTGTCTTCTTTTTTTTAATGTTTAAAATTATTTTACCTTTCTATGAAAATATTTAATTAAGGTGTATTATGTATTTGTAATTAAATCCAACAAAACTTAGATGATAATTTTAATGAATTAATTACAAAGTAAGAGAGTCATTAGGGAGTGCCTTCTAAGACATTTGCCAGCATTCATGGCCCTTTCCCCTGGATGCTGGTAGCATCACCTCTTTGATTGTGATAATCATAACATCCCCAGAGATTGGCAAGTGTGTCCTACAGGGCCACATTTCTCCCCCTACAGCAAACTGAGCTTTAAGGAAACAAAGCAATGGCAGTTAGGAAAACAAACAAACAAAAACACTAAAAAATGATATAACTATAGAGAAATAACACAAATAAAGTCAATCTTAGAAGGTAATAGAGTGAAGAAAGACAAAAAGAAGGATGGGTGAAGAAATGGGTTTGGGGAGAGTAAATGTATAACTGAAGGACTCAATATTTCCCCCAAAAAGTAAGAGCAGAACAGCTATGAAATGTGAGAGAGTGGTTTGATGCTAGCAGATTTTTAGGAGTTTGATAGAGGATATGATTTAGCTTTTGCAAAAATAACTTGCCAAGGAATATTGAGGAGCAGCTGAGGTTGAATAATAAGCTGAAGTGGTGCCAATCAGCAAGCTGATGAAATATTCCCCAACAATGTTCAACCTCAAGGGAATCAATAAATAGAAAACAAATGGTGAGACAGATCAGCGTTTGAGGTTTTAACAGGGCAGGTGTGGTTCTGGAATTAGATGGAAAGAAAGAGATCCCAGGATAGAATGTAGGTAAAATGATTGGTGATT
The DNA here is from genome assembly GCF_029289425.2 of Pan paniscus. Taxonomy (NCBI): domain Eukaryota; kingdom Metazoa; phylum Chordata; class Mammalia; order Primates; family Hominidae; genus Pan; species Pan paniscus. Next base: position 23,571,761 of record NC_073271.2, read on the forward strand.
AGATCCAGGCTGGGTTATCAGGAAGAGAATGAGTGATAATGGAAAAACTGGGAAAAAAAGCCAGAGAATTATTAAGTGTTTGGAGGCTTTGATAAATTACAAAAATATGCTTCATGTAACTAATAAAGTGGGACAAGTAAAACTCTAAAAAATGTAGTTATTAAGAGGGCTGGGTGCATGTATATTAATCCAAGGAACAGATCCCTCCTATTGGAAATATACATACAGTCTCTGTGCATTGCATATATACTGACTTGAGTGTTTAGACACTCCCCTTACCAATATCTGTTTGTATGTGTGTGTGTGTGTGTATATATATATACACATACATATATTAAATAAATCTATCTTTTATATATTTATCTGTCTAACTCTAATTAATATTTGAGAGTTTTGTTAATTTTTTTTTAAATCATTGACTTCTTACATCATGGTGAAGGAAAGTAAATGTGTGTATGTAATCTATGTTAATCAAGTAGGACTAATTAGAGCTAACAGAGAGTTTATTTTTGTCTTTTATTGTCTCTTTAAACTTGTACAGAGGATAAATTTTTTTCTCTACCACTAGATAAAAGTGGGGGGAGGATGCTATAATTTCTGGTCATTTTTAGATGGTATAAAATACATGGTCACTTTAAGTGGCAAACACAGTCTCATGTTTTCAGCAAATTAAAATGTCCGGTCATAGATATCATAAGGTAGGAGAGTCAGTAGGGAGCGTCTTCTAAGACATTTGCCAGCATTCATGACCCTTTCCCCTAGATGCCCGTAGCATCACCTCCTTAGTTATGATAATCATAACATCTCCACACATTGGCAAGTTCCTCCTACCAGGCCAAATTTCTCCCCCTACAGCAAACTCACCTTTAAGGAAAAAAAGCAATGGCAGTAAGAAAGAAAAAAAAAAAAAGATATAACTAGGCCGGCCGTGGTGGCTCTTGCCTGTAATCCCAGCACTTTGGGAGGCCGAGGTGGGCGGATCATGAGGTCAGGAGATCGATACCATCCTGGCTAACACACTGAAACCCCGTCTCTACTAAAAATACAAAAAAATTAGCTGGGCATGGTGGCCCGTGCCTGTAGTCCCAGCTACTCTGGAGGCTGAGGCAGGAAAATTGCTTGGACCTGGGAGGCAGAGGTTGCTGTGAGCTGAGATCGCACCACTGCACTCCAGACTGGGCAACAGAGTGAGACTCCATCTCAAAAAAAAAAAAAAAAAAAAAAAAAAAAAGATGTAACTGTAAAGAAACAGCACAGAGAAAGTCAATCTTAGAAGGTGAGAGAGTAAATGAAGACAAAAAGAAGGATGGGTGAAGATATATTATTTGAATCTCTATTTGAGATAATTTGCCTTTCTATTCCTCTGTCAGCTAGGATCAGCCTTAGGAGGGCTGTGGCTGTCAGAAAAATTAATTGGAGTGGGCTTCACTATTCTTGTCACTCAATCCTAACCCTGCTGATAGATGCTACTTCTAATCCCTAAGGATGGTATGAAGGGAGAGAAGATGCAAAAGGAGGCAGAGAGCATTCCTTCTTGCCTGGCACTACTGCATGCAGCCTTCATATGTCCTGTATCTAGCAGGTATTTAAAGCTGTGGCTTCTCTTGCAAGGTATTTTGTGAGTTCTTTAAAGGCAACTAGTTGGTTTCCTTAGACTGTAGCTTCCATGATGTAGGTGATGACTCTCTGTTGCCTTGCCACTGTCGATCTGCTTTAGCTTTCTCCACCAGAAGCCACTTACTGTTGTAATCTTGGGACTATAGGATGCTGCCCCTCTGGGTAGGGATCATTTTGGATGACCTCGCGGCTAATGTTCCTTCTGTAGGTGTCACATCCAGTCACTGGGATGCATGCATTTTGACCTGCCTGTCACCAGCTGGAAGTGCAGTTCCTTTCCAGCTGCAGCTCCCTACTCTGCTGCCAAGAATACGTCTTCTTCCTCTGGCATGAGTCAACCATCTGTTTCCCACTGGAGGGAATACATGTCGAGCTTTCTGAGTGTGCCTATTCAAACCCCTCTACTAGAAGTGGGATGAGGAAGCAATGCCTGCGCCCCAAGCCTTTGTGGGAAAGGATAGTGAGAGTCCCAGCACAGCAGTCCTCTTCCCAAAATCCCACTTTGGACTCTGCAATTACCTGCATCCTCTCGACCTTTAAATTGGAGTAAGAAGCATCTGGATGAGGAACCCAAGTACCGTGTAATGGGTTCTCATGTATTTTCATTGAACACTTAATTATAAGTTTTCACCCTGCTTCTGAGTTCACCTATTTTGAATTCCACATATAAGTGAGGTCATGTGGTATGTGTCTTTCTGTGCTTGGCTTATTTCACTTAACATAATGTCTTGCAGGTTCATCTATGTTGTCACACACAGTAAGATTTCCTGTTTTTTAAAGGTTGAATAATATTCCATTGCGTATGTGTACCACATTTTCTTTATGCATTTATCTGTTGATGAACACAGCTTGATTCCACACCTTGGCTTTTGTGAATAGTGCTGCAATAAAGGTGGGAGTGTAGATATCTCTTCAATATGCTGATTTAATTTCCTTTGGATACACTGTATACCCATTAGCGGGATTACCGGATCATATAGCAGTTCTATTTTTAATCTTTTGAGAAACCTCCATACTGTTTTTCATAACAGCATTCTCAGAAAAAATGTACAAGGGTTCCCATTCCTCCGCTTTCTCACCAACACTAATGTTTCATGGTTTTGATAGTAGCATTCTAACAGCTGTAAGGTGATATTTCTTTGTGGTTTTAATATGCATTTCTCTGAGGATTGGTGATGTTGACTTTTTTTTCATATGCTTGTTGGTCATCTGTATATCTTCTTTTGAGAAATGTCTATTCAGGTCTTTTGCCACTTTTCTAATTGGGTTATTTTAATTCTCACTATTGAGGCATTTGAATTCCTTACATTTTGGATATGAACCCTCATCAGATGTATGGCTTACAAATATTTTCTCCTATTCTCTGCATTGTCTCTTTGCTCTATTGACTGTTTCCTTTGCTGTCCAGATGTTTTTGGTTTGATGGAATTCCATTTGTCTATTTTTATTTTTGTTGCCTATACCTTTGAGTTAGTCTTGTTTTTTAATATTTGCCCCTTCTAAGATTTGTGTAGAAAGAAATTTTGAATGTTTTCAGCATAAAGAAATGCTAAATATTTTAGGTGATTAATAGACTAATTACCCTGATTTGATCATTATACACTGTATACATGTATAGAAATATCACTCTGTACCATAAACATGTGTACAATTATTATGTGACAACTAAAAATAAAGTAAAATATTTTTAAAAGGTAAATTAATGATAATTATGGGTTTGACTATTTGAGGACTATTGAGGAAGAATGTCAGAGAGCCCTATGCTCTTATCACTTAATAGAAGAATTTTAAAACTTAGACGCTATAACAGATAGTTTAAAAATATCTAACAACTTTTAAAAACACAGGCTATAATGTTTTGATTAAATTTATATACTCAAAATTCTATTCCTCAGAATCTATATTATAGGAGTAAAGTAATTGTATGAAAAGATAAATGTCGGAAGATATTTATTTTAGCATTGTTCATTGCGGCAAAATAATAAAATAAAATGATTGCTCACTCATTTATAACAGGAATATTGAATAAATTTCAGCGCATTCTGAGCATGAAGCCATTTCAAAAGCATACATTAAAACGATAGCAGTTGAATTATAGGCATTTCCATAATATATTATTGGCTGATAAATACAAGTTTCAGAAAAGCATAAAAACATAATCTTGATTTGGTTTAATCATAAAAAATATGTTTTGTATTTTTTGTTGTTTTCTTACTAAAAATCTATTTGGAAATGTTAATAAAAATAGTATTATGCTTGTGAGGGCATTTACATAGTCTAAAATGTATTATTTCCCTTGTCAAAACACATTTCTCAGTTTGATTTCACGGTTTGGGTTGGATAGTAATCAGTAATTTCATGATGATCATTTTTAGCGTGATGATGTGAGATTCTAATACAGAGATAAGCCAATTTTCTTTGCTTGAAGTCCACTTTGTCCAAGATACATCGCTAATCCAGCTTTATTTTGACTATTATTTGCATGAACATGATATACCTTTCTCCATCTGACAGTCTGCCTTTCATTTGATATGTTTAACCATTTATATTTAATATAATTATTAAAATGTTTGGATTTAAAACTGCCATTTTAATATTTATTTTATAATTGTTCCCTCTGTTATTTATTCCAGTTTTTCCCTTACTGTGTCCTCTTTTATATCATTTAAACTTCACTTTTCATTCAGTTTTAATTTATTAATTGTGTATTCATTTATTTATTGTATATTTATTTATTTTGAGGCAGAGTCTCACTCTGTGGCCTTGGCTCACTGCAAGCTCCACCTCCTGGGTTCACACCATTCTCCTGCCTCAGCCTCCCTAGTAGCTGAGACTACAGGCACCCGCCACCACGCCCGGCTAATTTTTTTGATTTTTTTAGTAGAGACGGGGTTTCACCGTGTTACCAGGATGGTCTCAATCTCCTGACCTTGTGATCCACCTGCCTTGGCCTCCCAAATTGCTGGGATTACAGGCGTGAGCCACCGGTCCGGCTGTGTATTTATTTATTTATAGATGGTGTCTCACTCTGTCACCCAGGATGGAGTGCAGTGGTGTGATCTTGGCTCAATGCAACCTCTGCCTCCCGAGTGATTCTCCTATCTCAGCCTCCCGAGTAGCTGGAATTACAGGCGGGTGCCACCACGCCCGTCTAATTTTTATGTTTTTAGTAGAGACAGGGTTTCGCCATGTTGACCAGACTGGTCTCGAAAAACTGACCTCAGGTGATACACCCACGTTGGCCTCCCAGAGTGCTGGGATTACAGGTGTGAGCCACTGTGCCAGCCTTAATTGTGGTTTTAATAATGTACTTTGTCTTTTTGTGGTTATTTTTAACATTTGTTTGAGGAATTACAGTATATTACAGACAGCAAATTTATGTAGGTGTGCAGCAACCTCAATTCTTGCCTCCTCAGAAGAAAGAATTTGACTGAGGGACATAAGGCAGAAAGAGAGCTCTACCCAAGTTTTAGAGCAGGAGTCAAAGTTTATTAAAAAGCTTTAGGGAGGCTGAGGCAGGAGAATGGCGTGAACCTGGGAGGCAGAGCTTACAATGAGCCGAGATCATTCCACTGCACTCCAGCCTGGGAGACAGAGCGAGACTCAGTCTCAAAAACAAACAAACAAAAAAAAAAAAAAAAGTTTTAGAGCAGGAATGAAAGGAAGTAAAGCAGGAGACTTGAGAGATCACATGCACAGTTTGACATTTTGACTTGGGGTTTTATATTTTGGCATGCTTCCGGGGTCTTGCCTTATTTCTCCCGATTCTTCCCTTGGGGTAAGCTGTCCGCATGTGCAGTGGCCTGCTAGCCCTTGGGAGGGGAGCATAGGAAGTGTGTTTACTGGAGTTGTGTACATGCTCACTTGAGGCATTCCTCCCTGACCAGTCACATGTCCCTAGAAGGTCATATACCAGTTGAACTCTGCCATTTTGCCTCTTAATGTGCATGCTTGAGCCTACTCACCCGACTTCTGACATTGTATTGGGAAGCTGCTAATCACGTTTCAGGTTTTTTCTATCTATTGGGAGAGGGCCGTTCCCTGGCGCCAGCTGCAGCCAATTATTATTTGAGAGAACCAGTGTAAATACCACCTGCCCATCATCTAATGGTTCCCTGACATTCCTGGTGGGGACACCGGGGTGCTTCTCTTGCCCTGCTCATGTCTAACTCCTACTATAACCAATATACATTATACTTATATTTGTAATGCCCAACTAAAATCAGTATTTCACCACTGCATGTGGAATTCAGAAAGCTTACCAGCCTTTGGGTCTCTATCCTCCTTTATTTTGAGTTGTCTTATGTATTACAACTACGTAGAACTAAAATACTATCAACAATGTTATAATTTTCTTTCCACTCTCAAACATGTTTTAAACACTCCAGAGGAAAATGATAGTCTATAACATTTACTCACTAGTACCATTTATGTTGCTCTACTTTCATTACTAATGTTTCAAATTTCCCTCTGGTATTCTGTCTAAAGGTCTTTGAAGGCTGGGCACGGTGGCTCTTGCCTGTGATCCCAGCACTTTGGGAGGCCGAGGTGGGTGGACCACCTGAGGTCAGAAGTTCAAGACCAGCCTGGCCAACATGGCGAAACCCTGTCTCTACTAAAAATACAAAAAATTAGCTGGGCGTGGTGGCATGCGCCTGTAATCCCAGCTACTAAGGAGGCTGAGGGGGAAGAATGGCTTGAACCTGGGAGGTGGAGGTTGCAGTGGGCCGAGATTGCGCCGTTGCACTCCAACCTGGGCAACAAGAGCAAAACACCGTCTCAACAGCAACAACAAAAAGTCCTTTAATGATTCTCTTTGTAAAGATCTGCTAGCAATTAATTTTCTTAATTTCATTATTTAACTTTCATTTTTTAAAGATAGTTTCACTACATAGATAAAGTCTGGGTTGATAATCTTTCCTTTTAGAACTTAAAAATATTGCTCCCCCCCAGAAAGTAGGTAACTATGTAAAGTGATAGATACGTTAATTAAGTTGATTGTGATCATCATTTCACAATGTGTATGGACATCAAAACATTATATATATCTTAAATGTAAACAATTTTTATTGTCAATTGTAGCTCAGTAAAGCTGGGAAAATATTGTTCCATTTCCTTCTGGTCTTGACATTTTCTAATGAGTAATCTAATACCATTCAAATATCTATTGTTTAGGACACAAATCAAAATTACTCAGAATTTGAAGAGCCAGGGAAATATCAACTTGAGCGGGAAAAGGCAATCAACATATGCCCTTTATTGTGCAAAACTCGGGTAACAGGTAAACAAGATTAACAGGGACCGCTAGGATCGAGAAATGGAAGATGCCTCCCTACATACATCTGAGATGAATCCACAAAGATATCAATGTGAGTATGGGATGGCTTCCCATATAGTGATCAAGTAGATTGTCATATTTAAAAAAATTAAATAATTATTTTATGTTTGAAAAGGAAAGTTTATCAATTAAATTTATAAGTTTCCAATCTGTTAGACCTATGCTTTGATCACCTTTCATCAGAACTTGCCATCTACCATCTACCCAACTTAGGGTTGCTAATTAGCTAGGATAATTATCACACTCATGTCCTTATATGCAAACCTTTATTTTTCTTGGTCACTGAAGAAGAGTCTCAGTTTAGATATAGGTTTTCTGTGTAAGAAAATCTGTTTTACAGAAATGTAAATACATTTTCTCTCTTACTCTAATGCTTAAACCAAAATATGAGCATAATAATACTATAGTTATATATAATAAAAATTTAATTGTAAAACTGAGTACATTAATTTTGCTTCTTTAGTAATACACAGAAGGGGTGCTTAGTGAATAAGTTGTATTCCCAAGATAGCACAGCAAATTAATAATAGAGTCAAGTGGGAACCCTGGTTTTCTTTTTCAAGTATTAGTACAATACAGTGTTTACAGGGTTCCAGAAGAGGAATATTCCTTCAGCATATTAGACACACCTTAAGATCAAATTAATACCAAATTGATTTTCAGAAATGTTCTACTTGCTGCATTGTGTTAAAAATAATCTTCAAAAGTAACAGTGGAAGATGTACGTATTTTGGGCCCACAGACTTCTGAGTTCAAATCAATCTTCTGTCCATTAGTAGCTAACAAGTACTTTATTTGAACTTGAAAATAGTGTAAATTAAACTTATTCTTAATGAAGAATTTAGCTTGGAAGCTATCGCTATGTCTGACACATTTTCAGTAACCATTTATTTTCTGCCTTCTTTGGCTGAAATGTCATTTAATAAGATGCCTTTATAATTTTAATAATCGTGTAGTCTAATTCACCAATTATATAATACAATTGTTTAAAAACCTATTTAAGAACAATTAATCTAAATAATTCCTATTTTATTATATTTTAAATAAAATTTATATTCTGTTTAAAAATTTGCATATAGCTACCAATGATAATTACATTTAACATTTTTTGGCTATTGTATCCTAAAATTTTATAAGTTGATATCTCAAACACCAAGACTGATGACACAAAATAACTGTAATTTCCAGTTATTATCTCTAAAGGCGTGTCTACATTAGGCAGGATGTGGAAATGTTTGCTTAAAGGTGAGGAGCAGGTCTTAAAACAATAAAGCTGCAAGAGGAAAAGCTAAAATCCCTGACACAGCTCTTGAGAATGGGATGGTCAGGTCTGAAAGTGGGATCGGAAGCACCAGGTGAATTCACTGGCTTACTCAGTGTGTGAGAAAATGTGCCTCACCAGATTCTCTTGCTGATTCACATTTTCTGTATTAATAATATATTTTTTTCTGATTATGTGAACTACACAAATAGAAATCTGGTAGCTCAGATGTGTGAAATGAGTGACTGCTCATCATATTTGCTGTGATGGTTGAAATTTATTTTTTCATTAGTCTGCTCATTATTACCAAAGAGAAAAGTGCATGCTTTGCTACACACAGCCACCGTCCATCTTGAGCTTATGCAGGGGAGGGCTCAGAGAGGAAGAAAGGGAGAAGAAAAACCTGAAAACAGGCTACACAGGGTCTGGGAAGAATGAGGGGGTTCAGGTTAAGCCAAGGAAGCCTGACTCTGTTCCAGGATGTGGCTACAACTACAAAACATAAACTTGCTTGTCTGCATGATTTTTTAGTCCCATCCACCTTCTCATACATTCTAAGAGCAGGAAGGTGTAGCAGGTAGGTTATGAAATAACCTTGCATACTCTGTCATTTTTTTTTTTTTTTCTTTGAGACAGAGTTTCGCTCTTGTGGCCCAGGCTGGAGTGCAATGGTGCAATCTCGACTCACTGCAACCTCCGCCTCCTGTGTTCAAGCAATTCTCCTGCCTCAGCCTCCTGAGTAGCTGGGATTACAGGCATGTGCCACCACCCCGGCTAATTTTGTATCTTTAGTAGAGACGAGGTTTCTCCATGTTGGTCAGGTGGTCTTGAACTCCCAACCTCAGGTGATCCGCCTGCCTCGGCCTCCCAAAGTGCTGGGATTACAGGCCTAGGCCACTGCACCTGGCCATACTCTGTCATTTTTAATAGAGAATTAGGGCCTGATATTCCCTGAAGTTCCTATGAAAGTAAGTTACTTGCTTTGGTTTTGTTTCTTTCCATAGGATGTCAGGGACAATGAGAGGACAAGCCCTGTTCTGGGTCAACCTATCATGTAGGACAGGATACTTTTCTCCCACCTTCTTTGTTACAGGCACCCTGTATCAGTCTCCACATCTAGCTCTATGTGCCCTCTCAGTCTCTGCTATGGCTCCTTGCTCTGGGAGAGACCACATACCTCAAACTCAACATCATCTCTTACTTCCATCCACTCCACCACCTATCTATTGCATGTCAATAGACACATGGGGGAGGAGCATATTTCAGCTCAACTTACAAGCATTCAATTTCTCACACACAGTGCTTATACTGAGGGATGGATACCACTCTCGACACATGCTCTTCCCAGTACATGGTAGTTTTATATAAAAGTATAGAAGGGGCATACTTAAGAGAAAAATCAAACCAAACAAAAGAGACTTAAAAGACTTGAAAATAGCACAAGTCTTTTAAAGCCTCATTGAAGCAAATAACTACTACTGAAATTTTAAAAGTCCCTGGGAAAAAATGTCTAACCATGCCCAGGGCCAAGGTCTCTGTGCTCCGTTGGCTCCATCCACTCCTCACTTGTACCCTCATGAGCAACCCCTGGACGCCCAGCTGTGGCCTGTCTAAAGGGAAATGATCTCAGCAGTGCTGGGTTCTGCCCCTCCCTGCCTCAGCTGGTGATAGTGATCTTCCTTTTTCTTAGTTCTTCCACTTCTAGAAAACAACAATAAAAAATGGATTTACATTCTGATCAGTGTCTCAAAACTAGGTTCATTCTCCTGCCACTTCTGGCTAGCTATATTGTTCCCAAATTAGTCAGCTATTCTCCATTTATACTAACTATGGTTTATGCATGTATAATGAATGCCTGTTAACATTGAATTTTTTTATTTTAAAGAAAATAATTTTTAATTGAAATTAGTATTTATTTTATTATATTACTGGCATATGAGACTTGATATGAAGATTTTTTTTTTTAACTGGGAGTGCTTTCTGCTTGGTCAGCAGGAGAAACAAGAAGAATGGGTTTTTAGGGTCACTTAGGAAGACGTATTTTCTATTATCCTCTTTTTATGACAATCAGAGTTGTTCTGATGTTTCCGGTTTCTATATTTCTTATTTTTTTTTTCTTCTTTCAGCATTTTGTTACCTGGAGGCCAGGTGATGAGATTTGAAATCATCTTATCTAAATCCAGCACACAGTTTATACCCACTGTACCTATCAAATTATTCAAAGGTCCCTTCTGATACATTGCAAAAATGGATACAACTTTTCCCTCCTTTTAGCTTTTTTCCTTGTGTAATGTGACTTTGAAGCTCTTACTATTATATCAAGAAATAAAATCTATTGTCTCTGGATTGGTCTTGTGACTGCTTTGGCCAATGGAATACAACAACAAAGCTGTTGATATACACATTCCAACTCTAGGCCTCAAGAGCCTTGCCGAATTCCACCTGCTGTCCTGGGATCTCCGCCTTCCCCATAGAACCAAGCGCGGGCTGGTCCGCTGGAGGATGAGATCTCACATAGTCCATCATCAAATGGGTCTCCTTCCTACCCAGTAATACTTCAGACAAACGAGAGTTCCAGGTGAGACCAGGAGAAGTCCTTCCCTGAACCCAGTCCCTATGGCTGATGCACAAAATCATGAACTAAAAAATAGTGTTGTGTTAAGCCAGTAAATTTTTTATGAGTTTGCTATGCTGTTAGATGTTTGTGTTCAGCCACTATATTTTGTGGTAGTTATATAGTATAAGGTAACTCATAATAATCCACACAATAAATTCCATATATTTTGACATTATAATCAAGGCCTCTCTAGGTTTATATTTCCAGTCTCAATCCTGGTACTTTTCCCTTTGAAATACACTCTCAATTCATATACTTCACATGTTTTCTTCATGTGATGCTGTTTTCTGTGACTCTGTATTTCCATATTTTATATGTATTGTGCCTTCTTACCAAAATACCCTCACCTATCTGTTCTTGTGAACTCATACATTCTCTCCAGACCTTGTTCTAATATTATTGATTTCATAAAGATTTTTCCAACTCTTCCAAAAGATGGAAGTCCTTGACTGTCTGTTTCTACAATAATTCTCATGTGTCTTTCATGTATGGCATTTATCATGACACTGCCTTTTCTCCTGTCTCCAGCACCTAGCACAGTAGTAGACATAGCTGCAGTAGCTTCAACCACTAGTCACAACAATCTGCTGTCTACTCTCCAACCCCACCTCCAAGGGAAGAACACACTTCCCCCCGTAGCCAGTACCACTGTGTCAGTTTCAACCTAGGTCTTGCGAAATGTGGTGCTTCTTCTCACCCTTGTAGGTGCTTCCAATCACCATTATTGAGTTCTTTCAGAAAAGCTCATATCAAATAAATCAAAGGGAAAAAGAGCTGCTAGAGCTTATGTGCTAAAGTGTGAGCAAGAAATTAATATCAAGTGTCATTGTTTCACTATATGTAGAAACAACTAACTGAGGAGATAGCTAAACTGATATTTGAGGGACAAACAAACTTAAGAGTTTGTGTGGTATCTTAAGATATTCTAAGGAGAAAGAAATGGAATCAAAACCTGGGACATTTTGGTTGAAAACAAATTAGTTTTCTTAAAACATATTAAATAGTCTTTATGTCCTCAAAGGAACAGCCAACAATAAATATATTTCACTTCTTTAAATTTGAACTCATTTTCATCAGTCTTTGTCAGAGATTTGTCTTTGAGCACATCTAGCTTGACTGAAAGTTATGTGTTGTTAAATTAATTTTTACCATAGTTTAAACGGACGCTAAGTACTCTCAAATGTTAAGGTTATATCTCTGATGGCATACAGCCCATGACAATATGAGAGAATGAAATATATTTTAAAAGGCATGACATTGCTTCTGCTTTTACGGGATGGAGTTGGCATATTAAATGAAAATGCTGCTATCCTACAGCACTTTTTGTTAAACCTTTTTGATGAAAATATTTTTCTTGGAGAAAGGAGATAGTTATGTTTTAGTGAATTTCAGTATGAGGAAGCAAATTTTAAATGTCCTACTAAAACATCCTTTTATATATTAACCCCAATTTCTAAAGTAACATATGTTCAAGGTAAAAACATTTTGAGAATACTGAAATGTATAAGCTATAAGGTGAAATCCCATGATTTGGTACCCTAGAGCAAGTACAATTCATATATTGGTATATAATCTTTCAGGTTTACTTTTCTGTGTGTAGAATATCCTAGGCTGGGCACCGTGGCTCACGCCTGTAATCCCAGCACTTTGGGAGACTGAGGTGGGTGTGTCACCTGAGGTCAGGAATTCGAAACCAGCCTGACGAACATGGTGAAACCCAGTCTCTACTAAAAATATAAAATCAGCCGGGCATGGTGGTGCATGCCTGTAATCCCAGCTACTCAGGAGGCTGAGGCAGGAAAATAGCTTGAACCCGGGCGACGGAGGTTGCAGTGAGCTGAGATTGTGCCACTGTACTCCAGCCTGGGCAACAAGAGCGAAACCTCATTTAAAAAAAAAAAAAAAAAAAAAAAAAAAAAAGAAAGAAAGAAAAGAAAAGAAAAAAGAAAAAGAAAAAAAAATCCTTACTCTTCCATAATATTAGATTAGGGATAGACATGCTAATACGTTTTGTTCTCCCTTATAAGAGTAGTGAGTATACAATTATTACCAAAATAAAGTTCAAGTATAAAATGATTGTATTAGATTTCTAATGGAAAAAGTACATAGTATGCTTTGATTTTAATTCCAAATAAACTCAAAAAGGGAAGATGATTTGCATTTTTCTACAGAAAATATGTGTAATACACATAATTCTGTGATGCTGCTTTATGACCTATTAATTTAAAAATGTAAGTGTAAACAGTTGGCTTGTTTCAGAAATACAAGTGAGATTTTCCGTTAGCTCTTTCACTTTATGAGTTGTGGTTTAATATGATTACCGCACTGTAAACATCTGAGCTTACAAGACAGGGATGGAGTTGGCACATTACGCGAAAATGCTGCCATCCTACAGCATTTTTGTTAAACCTTTTTTGATGAAAATATTTTTCTTGGAGAGAGGAGATAGGTATGCTTTAGTGAGCTGCAGTAATAAGGAAAAAACTTTAAGTATCTTTTTATATATTAACAACTTAGAATGTTCCAAGTGAAATGTACATTTTTTCATGTATGTCTAAGTTTATATGACAGCAGAATTTCAGTACTTAGATATATATTTTTTCTGAGCCATTCAAGGAAAATATGAAACTTAATTTTTTTCCTTTGGCAAGTTATCTGGTCCATGCCAAAGGGTTTCCAACTGCAGAACCATGACTTGTTATTTGTTATGCAAGACTAAATGTGACTTCCTTGCTGCTTCTAAATTTATTCAGTCAAAGTTTCTTATGATCTACATGAACCATACAGAGAAGACAACCTACACTCCTTCAGGCAATTCATTCAATTCATCAAGAGAGAGAAATAAGGAGAGTTAAATAAAGACTCTAGTGTAAATAGTAACTACTATCATAAATAAGTTAATAGACTTTAAGCAAAAGTTAACATTTTACTTAGAGAGTGAAAGAAAATAGGCCATAAGATGGTCTGTGGAAGGTAAAAATAAACCAATTTTACTGACAGAACTATGGAATATTGATGTATTCATTGCTCTAAATGTGTCAGTTAATTCTCAGGAAGAAAGAACTAAGAAAAACTCAGGAAAACTATTTATAGCTCCAGATTACCTATGTACTGATGGAAGAAAAATCTGAGTAATAAATCTAGTGAACAGGAACTTGAAAAGTGAACACAATAAAAGTATTTTGAAGGTATTAAATTATTATTAGGAGTCAGAATATAGGTGTTACTAACTCATTAAATCTTAAAAGTCTATTAGGTAGGCATACTATATAGTGGCAGAGTGTTTAACTCTTTTGCACAAAATCACACCGTTGGTAAGAGGCAAAGTTGGGATTCATATCCAGGCCAGCTGGCGTGACTCTCATCTCAAAATTTTGACTCTCATCTCAAAATTTCACTTTAGTACCTACTTACCTATTCAAGAAGGTAACTGAGATCTCAAATGAACACTAGAATATCTGGGTAGTCCTGACCCATGAAACATACCATCTTCACAGATTCATTCCATTCAGTGGGTTCAAACAACCATTCTATCTATTTCATTTTCAGAGGAAAACATATGCCATCCATGAAAGGTGTTAGTTAGAGAGAGGAACACACAGGCATGCAGCGATTTGCAAACAGCCTGTAATTTAGAGATTGAATTCTAGGTTTGATATTTATCCAGGCAGATGATTTTTTTAATTTGAAAAATGCCCATCCTTGCCATCTAAGCCACAAAGTAAGCTTATAATTATGAATGCTTTCAATTTCAGAAGCTGACGAAGGAACTTAACGAGTAGAATATGAAAATGAAAGCTTATCATGTGTTCAAAAGAAGCAAATCTAATTGAAATGAGGGGAGTTAGAATTACATCTTCAAAATATGCATGGGGATACAGCATATGAGCATAGCAGAGAAATTTTTATAAGATAAAATACAAAATTTAGGAGAACTTTATTTTTAGGAGAACTTTAAAAATATATATTTTTTATCATCCACAGCAAACGTCATCGTAATGAAGAGATCCCATCCTTCATGGTCACACTCACAGCAATATTTCATCTACTCCTCTCTCCTTCATCTGTTGTCTGTCTTTTCCTTCAACCTTCCTGTTTTTGAATGCATTTTGATGTTATCATGTAGCATAATAGCTCTATGTGTCCTTCACTCTATATAAAGCTCTTCAGCAATGGGAAATTTGTCATGTTTATCATTATGCTCTTAATACTTAGCACAGTATCTGAAGCTCAACAAACATTTTTAAAGAGATTGCCTTATTGTAAGTAACAATGGGTATGTTGATCTATTATATGTTTTCTAGTGATGAAATTATTTAATTGCAGCTGCCTAGAGTATTAACAGAACTCATATAATTCATTTGTGTGGAAAATATGCAATGATGATAATGATGATATATTTAATTCTCATAGTTTGAACAGTACATCTCCATCTTCTGTGGCAAGAGATCATGACGAAAGCATAGACTCTGAGTTTTTCATGGCCCAACAGGATGCAAAAGACAGACAATCAAACAAGCATTGAAGCCAAGCAGAATGGGAAATAAAATAAGAGAATCAAAAAGGTCTTATTTGGCATAATCATTACTTCAGTAGAATTTAGGAAGAACTGAGGTGGGATATTATTGGAAATCAAGTACTCTTATGAGGCAATTGTAATTGATCCTGATTTAAGAGTTCGGATGGCTAAACAAGAAGTGTAACTAAGGAAAAATCAAAGACCAAATCCCAGAAGCAGAGAATGTTAAAGGATACAATTTAAAAAATCTAGAAAAGCCTGCTGACACATGATTTTGAATAATGGAATTCCAGGAGTTAGAGATTGGGACAGTTGGCATAGTTATTTTAGATATTTGGAGGACAATAAAGAAAGATCCAGGGTTCACAACCAAAGGGAATATTTACTAAACAGGTAAGAGACCACTATGAATGTCGCTTTTGTTATAAACAGGTTTTTTAAATGACGTGATTTTAGTTTTGGAAACATAAACTTGTCAATAGCATTCAGGATGGATTCGAGGAAAAGCAAATACTGATTATGAAGAGGCCAGAGGTGATAGTTCTTGAAAATAATTAAAAGAACCTGAACTTTGGTATGGCTGAATTTTGGCACAGAGAATTACAAAGAAGGGAGAGATAATTGAGAATATTTGGGGAGTAACCAAAAGTACATTTTATAAGGCCATAAAAGCATTTACCCCAGATGATGCTATAATTAGAGATAGCATATAATGAACCTATGTTGTACTTAACAAGGTGTGATAATTAGAAAAGAGAGAGGCAAAATTAACCATACTCTCAAGGAAAAGCTTTATAAAACAATGAATATTTAGCTGTCTTGAAGGAAACACAAAACATAGATAGGTAAAGAGAATATGTGGAAGAATTTCCACATAAGGAGTCAAAGCATGGGCCAGTGTTCTAGAATCAATAGTTACTCATTCTGATTTTAAGCTGGCACGGTAGGATCCAGACTGATTGAAACTACATTAATACAGAGTAGTTGTAGGGGGAAAAAGTTGGGATAGATAAATGTTTCAGACATTATTAATCTGGAAACTACATAGATATACTTAAATGTAAAATGAACAGCATAAGGGAGGTTTGTAAGCTCTGAAACAAACAAGCAAATTAAAAAAAAGACATTAGAAATCATTCTTACAAGAGTATCAGTGAAGAATTGGACTTAGGTTTCATGGCAGATTAAGGTTCCATTAGGAGGCAATTAGAAGACAATGGTATTGATTTGCTAAAGATGAAAAGACAAATGCAAGAAAAATACTGTCTTGGTGTCTTTTGACGAGATAGGAGCAGGATTACCCGAAGATAGCCAAGTTAGCTGGGGGTGGTAAGCAAGCATGCAAGCAGATAAAGCACTTTGGAAGAGCAATTAGGTGAGTGCGCACATATTCCATTTGTGATGGTGAAAGAATATCCTATTTGTGTAAAGATCTTTTAAGCAGATAGAAATAGAAAACTGAAACCTTAGTAAGTATTTGGGGCTAGAGAGTTAGGTTAGATAAGATAGTCCAACTTACTTGAGTGGGTGATTTTCATACAAAGGAGGGAGTGGACAAAGACTAAAAGATCAAGAATGGATACTTGGAAGGCCATTACTACTATAGATCAGGAAGAAGAAAAACCAACCAAGAAATTAAGTGATGATGATAATGATGATGATGTCATAATAGTAATATATGCCAGTTTTTGAGCAATTATTCTGAGCCAGTGACTACGATAAGATCTTTACATTAAATGCTCATAACACCATCTTTAAATAAAGAAGTAGAATTTATAGAATTCAGTAAAATGCCAAGGCAATGTTTCAGTTATCAAGAGAGGGCAGATTTTTAGGATGATCATCATCAGATCTTACTAAGACATGAAATGGATTAAAAAGTTCCTACGGTCTGGCTAATGTAGGTACAACAAACTGGAAAGCCTGTTAAGGAAGAATAATGACATTAGAAAAGGCAGGTTAAGGGCCTCTCTGCTGTTCAGTTAAGGATAGGAGCCAAAAATGGCCCAAAAATTCATGTGGAAGAATGATGATTTTATGCTAACGTTGGCATGGTACTACTAAGAGTGTTTAAAGGATAAAGGATTACAAATGATTCCCAGCAGGCTGAACTCTTACACAAGTAATTCTATTCATAAGTGTTCTTTAGTGGTTCTCATAGAATCGATAAATTAATAATATAGATTTTTCCAAAAAATAAATAGTAGTAAGAATAATACTTATCTATTATTCATTATAATAAGCAAAGGGTTATATTAGCCTTGATACTAACAACCTTTCAAGTTAGATCTTATTACGTGATTTCATAGTTAATAAAATTGAGATCTGGACCGTTTAAGTAATTTGCCCAATTAACCTAGCTGTACGTACCAGAAACAGGCTTCCAGACCAGATATGCAAAGTCCCATAGCATTCCTCATTCCCACTGTTCCACACTGCCTCCTGCAAGAGTTCATATCTACTTCTCTGCTCATTAAGATAGAGACAAAAGATAAATAATTTAAACCAACAAAGGCACTGTATATAATTCCCTTTTAACAGCTTTTTCATTAACTTGAGGTATTGGGGAACTGGGCTCAAATTAGTTGACAATTTGATGGTCTTAATCCCTAAAAGGTTTACTCAATTTATAAAGTTGGCAGAAACACGATTAATACCATTTGCCTTATGAAAACTATGGTTCCACAGTAAATAAACAAAGAATGTCACAAAGGTGAGTTGTGCTCTGGAATAATAGGAAGATAGTTTAAGATGTGAAGAATGAGAGGTCACCATTATAGTAAACTATCTGCTGACAGATGATTGTTTTTTATGTTTTTTGTAATTTCCACAAAATTTCCATCTGAGGTCATTTTTAATTTATACCACACATTATTTCTCTTGATCCACCTTTTTCTCAAGGTACACTATGCTAAGGTTTTGTTTTTATTATCCCACCCACATGCAGTTGGCCTACACAAACACACACATGCCCGGCCTGGGTTTTCTCCCAACACAAATACCCGTGGTATTCATACTATGGGAAAAAGAGTAGCTTGGTTAAAAGTTGATGTAGAAGTTTATTAATGTCCAAACCCAAACTTATTACATATTGTACAGGCAAGTGCTACAAAACGATAAAGTTATGGAAGTAGAGTACTCAGAAGCTTAGAGGTCAAATATATATTTTTTTATTTTGTCCAAAAAGGATATAAATATCATTGCCCCTAAACATGTGCATAATAGGAAACAAGGAAGGGCGTGACATCATTTGAAGAAAGTCAAGAATCACCTACACTCTTCCTTAAGTGTTTTTCTAATGGTGTGTTTTTTCACCTGAAAATACTACCTATAATTCTATTAATATGATTTTTTTTCTCTCATACATACACACACAGAACACAATCATATTAATGAAAAAGAATGTTACCTGCGAGTGAAGGGTATTCAGTCAGGAATGCCACCAGTTTTACCTTAAAAAACAAAGACATATATACACAATGGTCAAGTATGAAACTTAGCTGTACAGAACCCAGACAAGAAGAAGGGTGGGTTTCACACTTAGAGAACTGCTGGTACATTCAGAACCAAAGAGAGCCTAGGAGGGGGAGCCCTGGGAAATAGGCGAGCTGAGAGGTAGGGAAAATCAGGCATGTGCCAATGGATGTGAAAGATATTTAAACGGATAAAGAATGACAGCTACAAAGTGGCCCATTGACTCACAGGCACGTCTACAGGTGCCAAGCAACGTATCAGCTCTTCTTCCCATTTTGGGGGCGCTGGTTGTGTTGTCATGCATGTTTATGCTCAGCAACACCTCCCGCACCTCTGCTTACCAGTACATGACATTAAAATACATGCACTTTCACTTCTGAATTCCTTGTCCCCCAGCTGCAAGAATTTCATTTTGAGTGTATGTGGATTTTAAGTCATTCTGGTTGAGGATGATCACAAAAAGATGAAACTAGGAGATGGGGAGGGAAGAGGAAGACAAAACAGCAGGAAAAAATGCTTTGCCAAAGCAGCCACAGGAGAGATAAAAGAAGCCCAGCACTCACAATCTTGTCTGAGGAAGGCAGCTCAGACATATGTGAAAGGGATTGATAGTGCCAGACCATAGTTCTCTGCTGGCACGCAGTACCTTAGAACGGAAAGTTAAGCCCCGGGTCCTTGTGAACAGCAGAAGAGGGCTGACAAACACCTGGTCCCCTGTGGCAGACTGAACGCGTTAAAAATGGTTACGTGCAACTTTTTTTCCATCTGAAGTATTCAAATCGCACAGTCTCTCTCATAGAATTAAAAATCAAAGTCATCATCAGAAAGATATTAAGTGTTTGGATGGAAGATCAGACCCTGAGGAAAAGGAAGTGCTTCTTAGAGTCTTACACGCAAACTGTCTGCCACAGAGCGCAATTTATAAGTATCTCATTTCAACCACGGAAGGAAAGAACGAAGGGTAAAATGGAGATACATAAAATAATATTTATACTCTTTGGATCTAATATGTCATCTTTATAATTTTATTTTCATGAGTAATACAAATTTTAAAAACAAACTTTTATTAACGAGGTTAACCTGAAAATTGTCTCTTCATCATCTTTCGTCCCATAAGGTAAGGATCACACATTGGGGTGCCTTCCTGCCACAGCCAGGAAACCTCAGTAAATGACACCTCTTAGTTATAAGGTGATAGAGTGATGAGGATTGTGTAAGTTTGAGAGCACATGCCCGGTTTTTTAAAATTCAATTTTCTTAAACCACTTGGTAAACCAAAGAAATAGGTCTGTGAGCCACAAGCCTTTCTCAGTCTGCCAGTTTTAACCTCTCAATGTCTTAAGTTCCTCAGCAGCAAACTGTCCTGCCACAGGGGCTTTTAAGTTAAAAAAAAAAAAAAAAAAGAAAAGAGAAAAGCACTAAAATGGAAATACAAACAAAGCAAAACCTTCAACTTAAGAAAATATGTGTTTTCCTAGACTTGTGGCTTTCAAACTTCAATTTCTGCTGTTATTTCTTTTTTTGAACACTTTGTGCTGAGTTGTTGTTTTTTTTTTTGTATTTGATATGTGTTGATACTTCAACAGGAAGCTTATAAGGATGATATCTACTTTTGTGTGGTTTTATCAAAATGAATACTGGGGGAATAGAGGTATTCTACTTGTAGATTAAAAACACAAACATGTACATACATGAATATATAAAACATACACAAACCCACAAACATATACACACATGCAGTCACAGATATACAAACGTACATGTATACACATAAATACATACACACACATACATGTACACACACAGAAATTCAGAAACACATTTGAGAAGTCTGCCAGGCCTTCTGAAATGTATAAAGACTCCTGTGGGAGAATATTTTGGGTTCTCTAGCAAGGGTAGACCAGAGTTTGTTTTTAGTATGAATCAGAGTCTGCCCAGAAATTACTCCATATTGCTGGCCCTGGTAACCCTTACCAACTTCCCTGCACCTCATTTTGACCTTGCCTGTAGCTGAAAAACAAAAGCTGCTGCTTTTGTTACTCTTCTTTAAACTGAAATTTAAGGGAAATATGGCCCCATTTCTTCCTGATCATTACATCTCACACTTTCATTCTTGTTCCTCTGTCCTGGGTAGCAAGTATTTTTTTAAGTAGAAACTTCCTTCAAATGATTGGCTATGCAGATGACTTTTCCTATCCTCAGCTGAGGTGGCCTAAACATAGATGTGTTAATTTGTCCTGTGTTATTTTATTACTTCTGCAAATTATATAAGTTGGGCAACATCTCCAAAATACTTAAGTATAACAAAACTAGAGCTAAGGTTTAGACTTAGAATTTCAGTGATTTTTTTTAATTGAATGAAGACACTGATTTCGTTTTATTTTCTTCTATTTTTATTATGTTTTAAACTTTTACTTTAGGTTCAGGGGTATGTGTGCAGGTTTGTTATATTGGTAAATTCATGTCACAGGTGTTTCTTGCATAGATTATTTTGTCACCTCAGTACTAAACCTGGTACCTACTAGTTACTTTTCTGCTCCTCTCCCTCCTCCCAATCTCCACCATCAGGTAGGGCCCGGTGTCTGTTGTTCCCCTTTGTAAGACACTGATTTTAATGGCTATCAAACCATAAAGCCTGTTGATATTAGAAAATTTTGTGAGGTTACTGAAAATAATTATATAAGTTGGGCAACAACTTATTGACTTTGTTCTGTACCATATAGGCAAGAAGAATTCTACAAGTGAAATTGTGGTCACAACTTTTAAACTATCTTAGATTAATTCTTGTGGTATGCAGAATCCTAAGATGGCCTCCAAAAATTCTGCCCCCTGTGTATATACCTTATCTATCCCCTTCCTTAATTACAGAGGAAAGCTACACATATGATAGCTGTCACTGCCATGATTGTTATATAACAAAAGAGAAGCAGATTTGCACATATAATTATGGTTCCAAATCAGTTGGACTGAAGTAATCAAGGGGAGAATATTTAGCAGGCCTAATGAGACAAACCCTTTCAAAGTGGATCTGGATGTCAGAGACTGTCTCTCCTGCTGATTTTGGAGTAGGAGGCCACCAAGAGTTAGGTAATCACACAAAAGTTAAATTTGCCAATGACTTTAGGGCCTTCTAAACCTTAGATGAGACTCCAGCCGCAGCCGACACCTTAATTTCAGCCTTGTGAGACCCTAAGCAGAAGACTCAATTAGGCCATTCCCAGGTTCCTAATCCACGGAAATAGTTAGACAATCTATGTATGTTCTTTTAAACTGCCAAATTCAAGATAATTTGTTATACAGCAAATGAAAACTAATACAGCTCTCCTACTGAGTTTGCAAATACAGCAAAGCATAACCATTTAACAGTTAAATAATACTAAAGTAAATCATTCTAAAATTAATTATTTATACTTCTTGTATTAATAATTTTAATAATCAATATTAATTGGTTATTAAATATTATTACATATATAATAAGTAATATCAGTTCAATTCTTGCCGTATACCTAGTAAGACATGTCAAAACATTCTTTTTCAGTGTGACAGATTGATTGCTAAAGTTTTCCCATTTTTCTACTCTCTTGGTATCCATGCCCAAGGCAATTTAACTTTGTATCTTTCATCAAGAGGTAGAATCTATTTGCTGTACTGGCGATGTGACTTGCTTTGGCCCATAGAATATGTTGGAAACGATGGTGTGCCAGTTTCAAGCCTAGGTCTTAGGGGAGCCTGCATGTCTCTGGTCTCTTGGGACTCTACCAAGACCTAAGAAAAACCTTAGGCTAGCTTGCTGTAGTATAAGACATGTGGACAAATCCTAATGGTTCCAACTATCCCAGACAGTCTGTGTTTAGCTAACTCTTCGCCTGATCACAGATACTTGAGCAATCTCAGTTGGGAGCAGCTAAGCCTCACTAGCTCAGCAGACCTATTCAGGGAACCCATAGGTAAGTAAGAAACAAAAAAATGTTAGTTGTTTTAAGCTATTATGTTTTGGTGCAGTTTGTTGCTCAACAATATATTGGTTATAGCTAATACATACAATAAATAATGTTTATAATAAAAGCAAATACCATGATTGAGAGAATTTTATTTGGAATCTTTTTTGTTTTTACAAAAGATAAAATAATTATACAATATTTCCTGATGTATTATAATTACTGTATAATATGTATATCTTTATCATATTTACTGTGAAATAATAAATTCAAAATATCAATTTCAATATAGGTTTTACACAGTCCTTATTTTGTAGATGATTTATGTGATTTATAAATGCAAATATAAAACCTCTGTCCTCACTAACTGCTAGCCACAGAGTCAATGACAGGGATATTAAAAGTTATAAAGGCTTATCAACAATATGATGCTTGGAGGTGCGTCATTATAGTGTACTTCCGTATTTTTCAAGTTGTTCAGCCAGAGCGTGGAGATCTTCAGTAAGAAAACTCATTGTTCTTTGAAGACAGCTTATTTTATCCTTGGATTGCTCTGAGCATTAAAAATGTTTTTCGTTATTTGGGCCAAACATTGTTGTCCTCTAATTTGTATGCACTGATCCTAGTTCTATCTGCTAGGGGGCTTAGGGGTCATGTAGGGCAGATTTAATTCCTGTTGCACCCAGATTGTGGTACTTTGTTATGGCAGCCATTAGCAAACTCATACACCAACTAACCCCATAATACCACTAATTTTGACTAAATGTTCTAATGTAGCAAATACTTTGTTACCCAGAGCCATGCCTTCTATAGGCACTCGACTACAGGTATCTACAAATGATATTTTGGATAAATGTTTGCCACTGCATGCCGTGAACTACTAGTCCCCCTTTGCCAATGGAAACAAGGTCATTATGCCTTTAATATGCTCAAAACAGAGAATCATAGCCAGAATATTCAGAACTAATTAAGGAGAGAACTTATCCTTAAGATTCTATTTCTCTAGGACCACTCTGGTACACAATTCTGTTTAAATCAAGTAAGAGAAAGGAAGAGAGAGGGAGAAATGTGTGTGTGTATATATTACATATATATACACACGTACATATATATGCATATACATACACACACACATACATACTTATACATAAATATATAATAGATTCTTTCAAATATATACATATATAATGTTATTACCAGAATTTGGTCTTGCACCTTTTGGGAAGTGGGTTACGCAGCCTCTATAAAGCTGTCATCTTGCAACTGATACTGGAGTTGAAGTCTACAGAGCCGAAAGTGAGGAAGGGAACATGCACTTAAGTTGGTGAAGTCAAGCGCAAGCTAGAACTCACAAGCACTAATTAGAACCTCATGAGGACAGACTGAAATTCACATTAGTTGTTTCTGCCTCTGACTCTAGTGACAAGTATATTCTGAAGAAGCTGGGCCTTTTTGTTGTGGAGATAAAGACAAAGACAAAGACACACACACACACACACACACACACACACACACACACGTCTGGCCTAAAAGTCAAAGAAGTGAAGGAAGACCTAGGGGAAGACAGAAGCTGCAGACAGCCATGGCTTCAAGTCAGTGAGATGAGTTAGCAGATCAGCAAAAGTCTCTATGAGCTGCGACATGCCTTCTCCTTTTCTTCCTTACTCCAAATAACCCTACAATCTTCATTTGTCCTGAAATTTCTATTTAATTCCACACTAAATAGAAACACACACGAAAGGAAATTCTGGAATATGCAGTTCAAGTTCAGTCTAGCCAAGTTAACACATTACAAAATCATCACAAGCATCAGGCTTTTTATGACCTAGCCTGGGGTGTCACAGTATAAACTTAGGGTGTTTGACTGACCTATTCTATTGTCAATTCCACCTGTCTGTTCTTCACAATCCCACTGGGAATAAAAAACCTCACATTTCATAAGGATAATTGTCAAATAATTTGTGGTCATATTTTAAAAGGTACACAGTAGATGTGTGTGTATGTGTGTTTGTGTGTGCATGTGTATGTGAGAGAGGGAAATCGACTGGCATAGAAAATACGGTAAAATGTTGAAAATTGGGGAATCTAGGTGCAGGAAGTAAGAAATATTATTTTTACTGCTTTTGCAGCTTTTTCATCATTTTAAATTCTTGAAAAGAACAACATGAGAGAATGGAGGTAGCAACCTAAGGAGAAGTAGATGTTTACTCACATGTATAAAGTTCATTATTTTTCATTATCATGTGGTTTTAACAAATTATTTGAAGAGTTAATGAGAAAAAAACGAAGCATGTCTCTACTCTTTTTGTGTCCGATAGCTTCTCCGCCTAAATGTCACTGGCTTGACAGTACAAAAGAGAGTTGTGCGGAATGCGCATTTAATTTGAACCAGTAGATTAGCTTAGACGTTTAAATTATCTAGTTACTATAATAATTTACTATTTTTCTTCTAAACAGAAAAATATCAACTTTATATAGCCATATTTTCTAAACTTGAGGGTACATGAAAGGAATTTCTGCTAACCAGATGTTTTCTTCTTTGCATGTAAAGTGGGTCAGTTAAAATTTTGTTATCCAGCATTTCATGTTTTCCAAATAGGCTTGTTTCAGTGATTTGATGAAAATTTGCTAATTTGCCAAGATACATCTTTTTCTGAGTGCCAAAACTTTTAATCTTTTTCTGATTGATTCTTGCTGTCACTCCTTCAGTTTCAGCATGAATGTCAGGGCCCCCTGAACTGCTTGCAGTCCTGCTCCACTTTCTCAGATAGTTCAGAATTACAGCTTCAGCCTAGGATTGAATGTGGTCATTTCAATCATTTTCCATTCCCCGAAGAGACTATAATTCTCTTATAAAATGCTTATTAGGGAAGACATTGGGAATTCAGAACAATTTTATTTTCTGCTTATCTTCCAAGGGCCATGAGATCAGGATCCAGATGTTCTGACTCAGCCAAAGGCAGGACTGTTCCCTGGCAAAGGAAAAGTGAGATTATGCATGCAGGAAGCAAAGAGGACTGGGAATGCATATGCCTAAGTGATAGATATACCAGCATAGCCACTTCTAATATATTTACTGAGACAGAGAACATAAAGGCTTGTTAGAAGACTGAAGTGTCCTTTGACTGTAACCATTGTAAATGCAGTTGAAAAATAAAAGATTACATAACAAATTGAAACAAGTATAACAGGGTTATTGAGAAAATAGGTTATCTTGTTTCATACAGTTGGGAAGGTTCAAGTTAGAGTAGTAGCAGGGAAAGATTTTAAAAGCATCATTACACTTGCTATTAAACAGGAATCATCCTTGCTCTCCCTTCTTTGCTCATTTTTGTACTCCCCAAGCATCCTCTTCCTGTTTCTATGATTTTTTTTTCTGTCTTCCAACCAAATAAAATGCTATCTGAAAATAGCCATTTTAAATCTATTTTTACTTCTTTTTCTTTGTTTCTCCACAGTTGCATTTGCTTACATTGAGAACATATTCCAAGAAGAAAAATAAAAATCAATTTGTGTTTTAATTTTTGAACAACAAATACAACTACTATTAAAGCATTTGTCATCTTTTCTAGTTAAGTTCCTTCATGTCTCCTTCTTTGCCCATTCCAGCTCTCTGTATACACGGTTCATCACATCATTCAGGCTTATACCCAAATGCCATTTCAGAAAGCATAACCTGTGCTACATGTTACCTGAAGCATGCTTTGATTTCAACTAACATGCTTCACTGAAATTTCAAAATAATGCTAAATATGATGTCATTTTAATGGCTTATAAGAAAAAGACTTTTGCACATGCATATGCAAAAGTCCATAAAGCAATATCTACGAGAAGTTTCCATCTTTAAATGAGACAGAGTGAAAAACAAAACAAGCAACTTTTGTCAGTAACCCTCAGCTTACTTGGAGACTTGCCAATTACTATAAGAATGCTAAGTTTTGTATTCCTAATTAGTGTGGAGCGTATTGTGCCTTGCTGTCAATTTCCACACAAGGAATGGCTTACTGATTCTGACCCTTCCTTCAGCTGAGGGATTACTACTCATGAAGCTGACAAAGCTGTGAAAGACGGTGTTAGGCAAGTAAAGCTCAGCGGGCTTTTATGTTGAAAATTTTCTTGGAAGAATGCTAACCTCTATCAAAGAGTCCATGCCAGGCAGGATAGCTCTAGTGATTATATATATATGCATATATATATACACACCCACACACATTTATGTACACATACGCACACACATATATGTATATATATATGTGCATTTTATGTACATATATTTGCTATATAATACAGGTGATATATATAACACATGTATTATATATATTATATAAAATATGTATATATAAATAATATATATTATACATAATATTATACATCTCACCTATATTATATAGCAAATATATGTGATATATATATCTGATATATATGTATGTGATATATACATACATATGATATATATGTATATCTTGTATACATATGTACATTTAATATATAATACAGGTAATATATACTTTATATATAATACCAGTGAAATAGTCAGTATATTGTATATTCTATATGTAATACCAGTGATATTATTAACCAGTCCTGGACACAGTTAAATAGAGTAGGCTTGCAAACAATTTGCATGTCAGATTGAAATTAAACTTAAACCTCTGCCCCTTAACAAGCCATACTATTTCAAACTTTAAAAAGACTGTAAGGATCATCTAGTCTACTTGTCATCAGCTAGGGAACTCATCTCTTTTATGATGTTTTCAGTAGGTACCCAACCCATTTCTGCTTGTTTCAGTCTTTGCACTGTACACTTAGGAGTCAGATACACTTGGCTTTACATATTCACTGCAATTCTTAGCTCTGAGATCTGGGGAAACCTTCTGGGTCTGTTTTCCTCATTTAAATGAGGGTAATATTAGGCATTTCATGTGGTTCTGGGGATTCTGCAAGGTAATATATTTAACATTCCCATTATAGAGACCAGAACAATATTTGTTTAATAAATACGTTTCTTTATCCATTCCTTCCAGTTCTGGGAAGGTCATTAACTTCCCAATCAGTTTGTTCCACTGTTGAGCTGGAAGAGTTGTTAGAAAGTTCTTTCTTGTACTATAATCTGCCTTTCTGTTATTCTCATCTGTACTTTTCAATTGTGGCTTTGAGCTTCCCAGAAGTAGTTTCTGTCTATTCCCATAAGTTAGTAGGTATTGTTTGAAGATGGTAGAATCACCCTATTTTTATCCAGAGTATATATTCTCAGTTACTTTTACTAATTTTCAATTGATATGGTTTCTGTACAGTTTAACTGTACAGTCTGTTAAAGCAAACTAAATATTGCCTGAGAAGGACTCTGTACTTCTATATTTGAGTCGTTGTGGATGAACCATAACCTAGTTTAAGAGTCAGAGAAGATTAAAAACCTACCTTAGGAATATGTGCCTGTAATAATAGCTAAGTCCTGGCCAATCTCAGCCACCATACTTCAATTATTTACACATTGCTGAGTGTTTATTCTGTGTTCAGATAAGGCAAATGCCGAGCTGTAACCAATCCAGGCATTCTGTAACTCACTTCCAATTTCTGTACATAATTTTTCTTTTTTTGTCTATAAATCTTCTTCCACCACATGACGATGGCTGTGCTGGAGTCTCTGTGAATCTGCTGTGATTTGGGGGCTGCTTAATTTGTGAATCATTCATTGCTCACTTAAACTCCCTTAAATTTAATTTGTCTGAAGTTTTTCTTTTATCAAGTCCTATCGTACTGGACAAAATTAAGTAGCTGAATGACCCAATCTCTTCTTCCTCAAACTATCCATATTCATCACTTGGAATTTCTGAACACTATATTTAAATTCATTATGATTTAACTATTTTTTAAATTACATTCAATTTTTAATCACATAAAACCTAGCGATTTTCATGGGAGAACCCACTGGAATTGTATTATACGACTTCCTTGTCATTGTCACACAAACCCAAGCATGAGTCCTAAATCTAGCTCTGTATTAGTCAGGGTTCTCTAGAGGGACAGGACTAATAAGATAGATGTATATGTGAAGGAGAGTTTACTAAGGAGTATTGACTTACACGATCACAAGGTGAACTCTCACAATAGGCCATCTGCAAGCTGATGAGAAGGGAGCCAGCCTGTGTCCCAAAACCTCAAAAGTAGGGAAGCTGGTAGTGCAGCCTTCAGTCTGTGGTCAAAGGGCCAAGAGCCCTGGGCAAACCACTGGTGTAAGCCCAAGAGTCCAAAAGCTGAAGAACTTGGTGTCCAATGTTTGAGGAGAGGAAACATCCAGCACAGGAGAAAGATGAAGGCTGGAAGACTTAGCCAGTCTAGTCCTTCCACGTTCCTCTGTCTGCTTTATCCTAGCCACGCTGGCAGCTGATTAGATGGTGCCCACCCAGATTGAGGGTGTGTCTGCCTCTCCCAGTCCACTGACTCAAATGTTAATCTCCTTTGGCAACACCGTCACAGACACACCTGGAACAATACTTTGCATCCTTCAATCCAATCAAATTGACACTCAGTAATAACCATCACAAGTCCACTCCTTGTTGACTTGAACCCATATACACCTCCTGAAATCATACATAATCTTCAAATAAAGACAATAATACGGTCATAATTATGCCTAACGTAATACAGCTATCCTTTGTACAACCAAAACGCATCCATGTCCAACCTAGATGCTATGACATAAAGTTAACAGCACTTAAATTCTCATATGAAGTCAATAAATCTTATGTCACATGACAAAGAAAAAAGAAAGGAAATAAAATGAAGATATGTTAGTACAAGTGTATACATGCACAAACATGTTCTTAACAAAATAAGAAGGAAATACTCATTACAATTATAGTCTTCTTTTCTACAATTGGTCATGTGGTCATAGCTGGTATTGATGACTACCTTCTTCTACTACTCATTCTATATTCTGTTTGCCTTCAGCAAGCACCTCAGCAGTCATGGATTTTTACCTGGTGAAGTGACCCCAAACCTTCATTTCTAAAGAGTCTGGGCCATTTGTAGTCCTTCCCAGATTGGGCTGTTGTAGTTTCCCATTGACCTTAATCACACGGCTTGGTAATACTAAGAGATGCCCTAAGGGATCTCCTGTATTCCACCCATACTCTTCCTTATCTCCATTGTGGAGTAGTAGACTTGCACAGCAGCCTGGACCTGTTGCAGAGCCTTCTCCTGTTCTGGACCCCACTCAAAGCTGGCAGCCTTTTGGGTCACTCAATAAATGGGCCAGAGTAACACATCCAAATGAGGAATGTGTTGTCTCCAAAATCCAAGTAGGCCCACTGGGCATTGTGCCTGTTTCTTGGTTGTAGGAGGGGCCAAAGGTAGCAAGTTATCCTTCACCTTAGAAGGCATATCTCAACAGGCCCCACACCACTGGACCCCTAGAAATTTTACTGAGGTAGAAGGTCCCTGAATTTTAGTCAGATTTATTTCCCATCCCCTGGCATTCAAATGTCTCACCCATAAGTACAGTGTGTTTTGCTACTTATCACTCACTGGATCCAATCAGCATAACATCATCAATGCAGTGGACCAGTGTGATATCTTGTGGAAGGGAAAAGCAATCAAGATCTCAGCAAACAAGATTATGGCACAAAGCTGGAGAGTTGATATACCCCTGGAGTAGGACAGTGACAGTTTATTGCTGACTTTACCAGCTGAAGGCAAATTACTTCCGGTGGGCCTTCTGGGCAGGAATGGAGAAAAAGGCATTTGCCAAATCAATGGCTACATACCAGGTACCAGAAGATGTGTTAATCTGCTCAAGCAATGAAACCACATCTGGTACAGCAGCTGCAATTGGAGTCGCATTTGGTTAAGCTTATGATAATCCACTGTCATTCTCCAAGACCCATTTGTCTTTTGCACAGGCCAAATAGAAGATTTGAACAGGGAGTGGAATCACCTCTCCCGTGTCTTTCAAGTCCTTGAGGGTGGCACTAATCTCTGGCTTCCCTCCAGGGATGTGATATTGTTTTTGATTCACTCTTTTTTCTTTGTCATGTGACATAAGATTTATTGACTTCATATGGCTGCTGTTGGTTTCCCATGTAATTAAAATGCCCTCTGGGTCAATAGAATCAAATATTTAAACCTATTAATGAAATAAATAATTATACACATCTATCACTGTATACAGTAAAATAAACATTATTTGCATTGTTCTTTAGTCAGTGAACAACGACCTCCTCTTTTCTTGAGTTGATATGAAAGTTGCAAGGTTGACAGTTAACTCATTAAAGAAAAAAAATCATAGAGATTAAGATAAGGGATAATTATATAGTTTTATGTGTATTTACCTGAAATGTTGTTAAATATTAACTACTCTTCTACGCTTTTTTTTTTTTTTTTTTTTTTTGAGACGGAGTCTTATTCTCTCTCCCAGTCTGGAGTGCAGTGGCGCCATCTCGGCTCACTGCAAGCTCCACCTCCCGGGTTCATGCCATTCTCCTACCTCAGCCTCCCAAGTAGCTGGGACTACAGGCACCTGCCACCACGCCTGGCTAATTTTTTGTATTTTTAGTAGAGAGGGGGTTTCACCGTGTTAGCCAGGATGGTCTCGATCTCTTGACCTCGTGATCCGCCCACCTCAGCCTCCCAAAGTGCTGGGATTACAGGTGTGAGCCAGCATGCCCGGCACTCTTCTACTCTTACATTAAGTCTACCTAGGTCTGCAGAAGGTATCAGTTACGATGCATTTTTAGTTACGATAATAAGTATAATATTAAAGGTGGAGTTTACATTTAAACTCAATACATATGCTAAATTATAAACTAATGGTAATTGTTTGGAAATTGAAACATTTAATCTCTAATACATTTATGTAATTAAGTATGAATAATAACTATGGAGTGGAGAGTGGTATGTATCTCTTAAAATAGAATTTTAATAATGATAGCATTGCTGGAAGTCCAATTTCTTCTTAAAAATTAGGCTTGTTCTAAGCAAGATTTGTCATTCTTTATAAATAGTATACAGGAGCTCAAGTGTAATACTTCTTAAATTAAACTTTGAAATGAAGATTACGTTTCATAAAAAAAAAACTTTGACTGCTTTAAACTTATTCAAATTAAAATATCCTAGATGATTTATACTCCGGGAAACTGAAAGCTAGACAAACAATCAAAGATATATTTGTCTACCTGATCTAAAAATAGCCAACACCTTTTAAAATATAACAGAAGCTATTGTCAACAAGACCTAATTGCCTCATTCGTTTCCTTATTGACTTGATTCCCTGATGTTGTGTTACTCACTAGAAAGTTTAGTGCTATTCTATTCTCTGTTCCAATTTCATCTGAAAGGGAAGCATATTGGACAAATGTATGCCTTTTTTTTTTTTTATTTTTTGAGATGGAGTCTCACTCTGCCACCCAGGCTAGAGTGCAGTGGCGCAATCTCAGCTCACTACAATCCCTGCCTTCCAGGGTTCAAGCAATTCTCCTGCCTCAGCCTCCCGAGTAGCTGGGATTACAGGCCATGCGCCACCACTCCCAGCTACTTTTTGTATTTTTAGTAGAGACAAGGTTTCACCATGTTGGTCAGGCTGGTCTTGAACTCCTTACCTCGTGATCCACCAGCCTTGGCCTCCCGAAGTGCTGGGATTACAAGCGTGAGCCACTGTGTCCGGCCACCCATTCTGTTAAATTGGCCTTCTTATGGGTAAAGCGTTCATCCTCCTAGATTGGATGCTGTTAATTCCACAAAGTCCATTTGAGATAATGTGATCCTGACACTGACATTAAAATTTTGCACGCCATTAGTCACAGTGATTGTTTTGGAGGACATGGTATCCAATACAATGCAATGAGACTCAATTGTGAGTTTTTAGAGAACAATTGGGAAAAGAGAGTTGTCCTTTCTGCTAAGGGATGCTGTAAATATAAGGTATATTTCTGGGTCATTTTGCAAGGACATTATCACCAGAACTTGGAAGCCTGTAGGAAAAGAGAGAAAACAGAAAGGGTATCCAATGTAGAGTCAAGACATAGATAAAATTGAAGCTTGAAAGTTTTGGTTGACTCTCCCTTGGTACCAGCTATCTGGATAAGTTCTACATTTTGCTTTTTGTTTTTGTTTCTTTTCTTAAGGTGGTTTGAGTTGAATTCTCTATTACATGTGACAATAAAAGGCTCAACATACATGTAACTCAACTTAGAAAACTTGGAATGACTTGTCCCAGTGATACTTGCTGGAAAATATGGCAATATTGTTCCAAGTCCAATTTATGCCAAGGCCTAGGACCTCTAAATATGACCACAGTTCACAGTCATGCAGTGACAGTTCTCTCTACTATGTATTTATTTACATTACGGACTGGTCCTTACACAGTCTTTTCTTTTAAGTGTCAACTTATTGTACTGCTACCTATTTCTCTCAAGTTCTCTTAACATTTGTTTTGTATATTTAAGTGATCCATTAATGGGTGCACAGATATTTACAATTGTTATATGCTCTTGAGATGAGCTGACCCCTTTATCATTATATAATGACTTTCTTTGTCTCTTGTGACAGTTTCCACTAAAAGTCTATTTTGTTTCAAATAAGTATAGCAATTAATGCTCCCTTTTAGTTAGCATGTGAATGGAATATTTTTCCATTCCTTCACTTTCAGCTTATGTATACCCTTAAAGATACAGTGAGTCTCTTGTATGGTACATATAGTTAGATACTGTCTTTTCATTCATTTTAGTCACTCGGTATCTTCTGGTTAGAAAATATAATCCATTTACATTTAAATCAGTTATTTACTTCACTTACTATTGCCACTTTTTTAATTGTTTTCTGATTGCTTTTTAGTTTCTTTTCTTCTTTCCTCCTCTCTTGCTCTCCTTGTAATTTGTTTTTTTTTTTGCAGTGGTATGCTTTGATTCTTCTCTCTTTATCTTTCGCGTACCTACTACACATAATTTTTTCTTTGTGGTTACCTTGTTGCTTATGTAAAACTTTTTTCAGTTATAACAGTTTGCTTTAAGCCAATAATAACTTTGGCTACATCTAAAAACTCTATATTTACCTTCTCTCACCACATTTTTTGTTATTAATGTCACAATTTACATCTTTTTTATACTATGTATCCATTAACAAATTAGCATAAAGTTATTTTAATACTTTTGTCTTTTAACTTTTCTACTACAGTTAAAAGTGATTTTTACACCATCCTTGACACATTAGAATATTTTGAATTGGACTATATTCTTATCTTTACAGTGGGCTTTGTATTTTTACATATTCTCAAGTTGTTGGCTAACATCCTTTTATTTTAATTCGAGTAACTGCTTTTGTCATTTATTGTCAGGTAGTTGTGGTTGTAATGAAATCCCTCAGATTTTGTTTTTCTGAGAAGATCTTTTATCTCTCCATTCCTAAAGGTCAGATTTGCAGAGTATGGTGGACTGATTGGCAGATTTTCTTTTTCTTTCAGTACTTTGAATGGATAATCTCACTCTCTCCTGGTTTCCAAAGTTTCTGCTGGAAAATTTGCTTATAGTCCTTATGAGGGGTTCCTTTACATGTGAAGAGTCACTTTTTCTTTCTCTGAGGAGTCAAAAATACAGTATGCTTTTATGACACTATATTTTCAACTTTTGATAATTTGATTATAGTATATCTGGTGAAGATCTCTTTATATTCTACCTAACTGAGGTTCTTCAGGCTTCATGTATCTGGATGTTCATTTTCCTCTCCAGATTTGTGAAATTTTCTGTCATTGTTACTTTAAATAAATTTTCAGTCTTTTCTTTTTCTCTGTTACTTCCAGAATCTTCATAATATATATATATTGTTTGCTTGATGTTCAGCTGTAACTTCTGTTGTCTTTCTTCACAATTTTTCATTCTTTTATCTTTCTGTGCTGCTGAATGGCAAATCTCAAATGACTTGTTGAGCTCCCTGATTTTTTCTTCTGTTTGATCAAGTACAAATGCTTCTCAAATTACAGTAGTTTGACTTACAATTTTTTGACTTTACAATGGTGTAACACCATCACAATTTTGTTATACTTTAAATTTTGAACTTTGATCTTTTTCCAGGCTAGCAGTAAGCGGTACATGAGATGTTTGGCACTTTATTATAAAATAGGCTTTGTGTTAGATGAGTTTGCCCAGCATGGGCTAATTTAAGTGTTCTGAACATAGTTAATATGGGCTAGACTAAACTGTGATTTTTGGTAGGCTAGGTGTATTAAATGCATCTTTTACTTACAATATTTTCAACTTACGAGTATACTGAATGTAACATTGTAAGTTGAGGAACATTTGGATGCTCTTGAAGCTTTCTAAGGAGTTTTTCTGTTCAGTTATTATGTTCTTCAGTCCCAGAATTCCTGTTTTGTTCTTTTTTTATAGTTTCTATTTTTTTTTAAACTTCTAACTTTGTTCATGTATTTTTTAAATGATTTTATTTGGTTGTTTTCTTCTGTAGTTCACTGAGCTTCTTTAAGAGGATTATTTTGAATTGTTTGTCAGGCAGTTCATACATCTCTATTTTTTAGGGCTAGTTACTAGTTCTTTTATTTTTTTCTCTTTTAGTTATGTCAGATTTCCCTGATTATTTGACTTTTTTTTTGTCTTGCATTATGATCTATGTATTTGAAGAAGTAAGCACCTCTTCCAGTCTTTTTTTTTTTTTTTTTTTTTTAAACGGGGTCTCACTCTGTCACCCAGGCTGGAGTGCAGTGGCGCAATCTCTGCTCACTGCAAGCTCCGCCTCCAGGGTTCATGCCATTCTCCTGCCTCAGCCTCCTGAGTAGCTGGGACTACAGGCGCTTGCCACCATGCCTGCCTAATTTTTTTTTGTATTTTTAGTAGAGACGAGGTTTCACCGTGTTAGCCAGGATGGTCTCGATCTCCTGACCGCGTGATCCACCCACCTCAGACTCCCAAAGTGCTGGGATTGCAGGCAGGAACCACCATGCCCAGCCACATCTCTTCTAGTCTTTACAGACAGGCTTCAGCAAAGAGAGTCCTTCACCAAGCAGCCCATGTAGAGATTCTGAGCAGGATGTTTCTGGGATATCTGTGTACACTTGCTGCTGGAGTCCTTGAAACAGCTGGCCTGGTACCTCAATAAGCAGATGAGTAGCCCTGGCTTTTGGGTCCACTAGGTGCAGCCTGAGGCCTGGGTCTCCAGGAGTAGGCAGACATGGAATTTGGGTTTGTGTAGATGGGCCTAGTGCCTCAGTGCACAGGGGTAAGCCTGAAGCTCGGGCCTACAGGTATAAGCCTGGATCCTGGGTACATGGGGTCTAGTGTGTTGCTGGGGTCCACTGGGGTGGACCTAGTAACTGTGTTCATGGTTACAGGACTGGAGTCTAAGTCCATTGGGATGGGCCCAGAGCCTGAGTCTATGAAGGCAGGTATGGGGCCAACATCTACAGGGGCTGGCCTGAATCCTGAGGCTGCAGGAGCTAGCCTGGCACTGGGGTGGGTCTGAAAGCTGGCCCTGAAGGGGCATGGTGGCAAAGACCACAGTAAAGTCATGTGTTAACTTCACTCTTCTTCCGTTCTGTGGAGGATATCACTGTTGGCACTGTGCTGTGCGAAACAGGCTTGGGGGAGAGGAGATGTGAGTAATGTGAAACTGTCCTTACTCCCATCTTCAATCCATCTTTCTTTATTTCTGTACTTTACCCAGGTGTTGTAATCTGTCATATGGATTCCTTAGCTCTTGGCAAAGTATTCTCATGCATGGATGGTTGTTTAAATTGATGTTTCTGTGAGGAGTGCTGGAAACTTCCTTTTCATTATCTTGCCGATGTTACTCCTTCAACATTATTTTTAACCACAGAAAGAACAGAAGCTAAAATATTAATATTTCATTTACTATAGTGTATACATAGAAGATTATTGTGTATTTCTTCTTATCAGAATTTGTTTACTTTTTAATGTGCTCAGGGATTATCAGTGGGGGAACAATTACTTTTACTAAGTTAGGGATTTATTTGTCATCAAATTAGTTGCCAAGATTTATGGTAATTTAAAATATGTCATAATTTTAAGGGGATAAATAGCATGACCATATGCAGTAGTTTGGGTTTGTTAGTAGGCTGATGAAGCATTTGATGTAACTGGCAATAGATAGTTAAACATGAACTATAATAATGAAAATATAATTTGCATGGGAGGTGCAAAAACCTAATGGCTACTACAAAAATCTAGCATAATGTTCTTACGTACTGACTGTGGAGCCCGAGCCCCCTGGGCAACAGATGTTGACTGTTTCATGATAAGAAAACATGCTATAAAGTATAAAATAAAGTGCTTGGCAATGAGATGGCTTATATTTGTATTTAACTGTGGTCCTAAGATATTGTGAATGGTTGTTTTCCTAAACCTGGGATATTGTGATTATATTTCAAAATGTATGGAGCTGATTTTAAGTATTATGAAATTTTTGCACTTAATAGTAAAATTAACAGCTACTAAAATTACTTTTCAAATGGAATTTGATAAAGAAACTTATTTACCCTTTTCTGTTTTCTCAACCTATATTAATGTTAAATGATAGAGCTCCTAGTTCTCTAGAATTACTCAATAGGTCATGGTTATATTTGTAGTTTGCTTTGGGTGGGATTTTAGATTAGACTTTACTTGAAGTAGCAGTATGCCTTCTTTTAAGAATGCATTAAACTTCATTCACTTTCTCTATAAATATTTATAATTCAATGATTATTTGTTATTTTGGTTAATGTTGAAGGATAGTAATGGTATTGGCATATTTCCCACTGAAACTAATACTATATATTTAAGTACTCATCAAAGTAAAAGGCCTTCTTTTAATAACTGAGTGCATCTATTCATTTATTTTATAATAATAGATTTCAAAAAGGGCCAGAAGTCCCAGCTTTATTTTACCAAGGATATCCAAATGGATTTACCAATGGATATCCAAATTGGTTAAGTGGCTTGTCCAAGTTCAGCAAACATGCTGAAGTTCACTGCTTTTTAAGCTTCCCTAAAATGACCCAGCCCTCATAAATGCTTATAAAGCTTTAATCCGAAACATCTTTGGCATGTCTTCTAAGAAAGAGCTTTGAAAAAAATGTAAGTTTGCTGGAATAATGATGTACTCAGCTTTTTCTTTTCCCAGAAGTTTTAGTATATGACGGAAATGAGTTCTAATATCAGAATTATATTTTTATTTGAAAAGCTTTAGTTTGATTATGTGTATTTTACATAGTAAGCTATAATAATTGTCATGACTCACATGTATAAATATATAACATTCCAAATTGTTAAAGGCAGTAGTGAATGGGTCATTTAAGAAGTACAATAACATATGTATTCTATGAAAGACAAAACACTTATGTATGAAATGAACAACAAAATCAAAGTTAAGTATCAAAAGAGAAAAGGAGTTAGAGAAATATTTTAATAGAAGTACCTTTTCAGTTTAATATTTCAAATGTAATTTTAGAATAAAAGCTACAAAAATGTATATTTCAGAAAGTATATGGTAGTTTTCAAATCTTTTAAAAAGAAGCAATTGACAAACTGTGGGCCAGGTAAAACCTGGGTGTAAAAGGAAAGTTAGTTTGCTGCCTATAAGGAGATTAATAACTTTGTGGGGTAAAAGAGACATTAAGCAGCAGTGTATTAGAGCTCATATTACAGAGGAACTGGAGATTTTGTAAGGTGTCCCATTTTTCTCTGTCACGGATAAGAATATTTTGATAATAGTGAAATTCTGATCACATCACGAGATGTATTTCTGGTGTTGAAACAAGACAATTAACTGGCTTTGGAAAAGACTTGGATAGTTTTCAAACTACCAACGTATAATAACAGGAAAACTGCATAGACAAAGAAGTCGATTGGGAGAAAAAATAAACACAGTGTCAGCTTAGCACCAGAGATTGCAGGTCATGAGGATCTGTGTAGTGAGCCACACAGTAAAATAAATACAATCTAAACAAATAAAGCATAGTGCATTCATTTAAATACTTTAAAATATTTAAAATAAATAAATGAAGCATAGTGTATTTGTTGGTTAGTGAGAAAAAGTAGCAGGAAAGGTGACTCTGAATAATATAGATATTAAGTTATGAAGTGTAAGGCCATCTCTGATATGTTAATAACATGAAAACATACTAATCCATCATTGCCATGCTGAATGAACTTTCCAAAGGGTTCATTCCTTTACCTTTCTATAGAAAGGTGGCTGTCAGTTTCCACTTTCTGAAGTTTTCAAATGTTCTTTCTCTCTTTCTCTTTCCCTCTTTCGATACAAAAGGAAGTACTGGAAGAAATGTCCCCAAAAATGTTTTGAGTTCACAGCAACTTTATCAAATACAAAAATAAATAAATAAATACATACATAACTGGGGATATTGTTATGAGGTCAATTTTCCATTTATCAAAATTTCCTTTCTTGACAAACACAATTCACTGGTCATTTTAAGTTTTAAGGAAAGTGCTGTATTTAATGGCTCATGCATATTTTCATTGCTTGATGTTGTCCATAGTTTATTGATTGCATATTCTTTCTCTTCAGCAAAATGGCAGTACATTGATGAAGAACATGGGATCCCGTGGGTTAACACCACACTAAATGTAACCTAACACTCTTAGATGCTCGATGTGTAGGCCAGAGCCTTCTAGTCTATAATGTGAGTAGGACATATACTATACAGCATGAGATAAAGTTTAAACAAGTTAGTGTTCAACTGTAGGATCTCAGAGCAATCTAAAGCACTGAGGTTGCCTAGGGACAAACATTTTCATGAATTCTATTTTTTATTTAGTTTTATTTTTTAGATGGACAGGAAGTAGGATTTATTGGTGAGTATTAAGAGGGGGAAGCACAGTGGAAGCCCTCATGAGTGCGGGGCCTGCCACTTGTCCAGAGGGCCATGACTAGGGATGTAGGCGACCCCACAGCCATCTGGGATGAGCTGCTTCTCAGCCACCATGTCTTCAAATTCATTCACATTGAATTTGTTGAAGCCCCACTTCTTTGAGATGTGGATCTTCTGGCGGCCAGGGAACTTGAACTTGGCCCTGCGTAGGGCGTCAATCACATGCTCCTTGTTCTGCAGCTCGGTGAGGATCGACATGATAACTTGGCCAATGCAAACCCCGGCCACAGTGCCCTGGGGCTTTCCAAAGGCACCTCGCATGCCTATTTGAGCCTGTCAGCCCCAGCACAGGACAACGTCTTGTTGATGCGGATGACGGGGAAGGAGTGGAGCCACACCCGGATATGGAAGCCATCTTTGCCACAACTTTTTACCATGTACTTATTGGCACAAATTCGGGCAGCCTCCAGGGCTTCAGAGGACAGCTGCTCAAATTCATCTGACACCATGAGGCCATAAAGCGGAAACTCATCCACTTTTACCTTCTTCCGCCCCAGGTCAAAGATGCGAATCTTGACATCAAGGACACCTTGGCAGAAGCGAGACTTTGGGTACGGCTTGTTCTTACAATACCGGTAACAACCCGCGGGGCGACGGCCCATGGCGACACCAGGATCTTCAGTGGTGCTCTCAAGGGAAAGAGAGCATGAATTCTTATTAATATAATGATTTATGTACTTTACCTCAATTTATTTTTATTTTTTATGTTTAATTGACAAATAGAATTGTATATGTATATATATATATGCATATTTTTTTTTTCTTTTTTTTTTTCTTTTGAGACGGAGTCTTGGCTCTGTTGCCCAGGCTGGAATGCAGGGGCGCAATCTCGGCTCACTGCAAGCTCCGCCTCCTGGGTTCACGTCATTCTCCTGCCTCAGCCTCCCAAGTAGCTGGGACTACAGGTGCCTGCCACCAAGCCAGGCTAATTTTTTTTTTTTTTTTTTTTTTTTTTTTGTATTTTTAGTAGAGACAAGGTTTCACTGTGTTAGCCAGGATGGTCTCGATCTCCTGACCTCGTGATCTGCCCGCCTCGGCCTCCCAAAGTGCTGGGGTTACAGGCCTGAGCCACCACGCCCGGCTGAATTGTATATATTTATGCTGTACAACATGTACAATATATATCCAACATATATCTTGGGCATATATCTAGACACTATGGAATGGCAGAATCAGGCTAATTATCATATTCCATTTCCTCACACACTTACCATTTTTGTGGTGACAGCACTTAAAATCTACCCTTTTAGCACATAGTACATTGCTGTTAAGTATGATCACTGAGTCCTGAACTTATTGCTCCTAACTGAAATTTTAAAATTGATTTCTTTCTTATCTTCTTGTCTTTACTTGGAAGCCAACTATTGTTTTTCTTGGTTTTTAAATGATGGGTGGCATGATAATCTGGTCCGTTTTGCAAGTTCTTGAGAACAGATTACCCAAGGAAACAACAACCATATTCCCTAGTGTCTTATGATGTAACCAGTGGAATGGGAGGAGAGGGAAGAGGTAAAAACTTGGTTGTGGACCTCGGCTCATGCAATTTTGCTCTGTGGTGGGGACCCTCTACTGTTCGGCTTTCCAGTGTTACTGTGTGTATTCTTTTATATGCTGAGGAAGTTGTAGGAAAGTAAGGAAAATAAAACACTTTTTTTTTTTTTTGAGACAGAATCTTGCTCTATGCCCCAGGCTGGAGTGCAGTGGCACAATTTCAGCTCACTACAGCCTCCACCTCCTGGGTTCAAGGGATTCTCCTGTCTCAGCCTCCTGAATAGCTGGGACTACAGGCGCCCACCACCACACCTGGCTAATTTTCGTATTTTTTTGGTAGAGATGGGGTTTCACCATGTTGGCCAGGCTGGCCTTGAACTCCTTGACCTCAATTGATTCACCCATCTCAGCCTCCCAAAGTGCTGGGATTACAGGTGTGAGCCACTGTGACTGGCCTGTTCGTTTTTTACATCAGCATATCTGTTACTCCCCACTAAGGATGAGGAACTTCGCACTGGAGCAAGATGATTAGGAGAAAAATGAATCTGCTTTGCCACCTAGTTTGGGGGGAATTGATGGAGCACACACTTCTGAGGGACACATGATCTCTTTCTCAGCAGTAACTTGCTAATGCTGTACCAGCTTTCAGCTTGTCTGGAAATGGCAAGAGTGTTTTCTGAGTGTCTTATGGACACAATGAATCAGCTTTACCTCAAAATAAAAGTTAAAAAAAATACATTCTGGCTTACCCCATGATACAATGCTAAGTGCATTAATAGGCACACACACGGAGTCTTTCTGTCTAAAAAACAGCATTGTGTTTACATCCTGCCACCTATCTCAGAGGGACTGACTAAGACTTGGAAAACTCTGATGATATCCTTTAATCTTTTCCTTAATATGGGAATATAGTGTTTAATCTTTGTACCTTTTTATATAAGTTTTCATCTGAAATGGTTTTTTTCCAAATGTATTTCTTTTAGGTTGGGTGCATGGTGGCACAATATCATGCCTTATTATTTAACGTTCACATCTCCCTCCCAATAATTTAAACCATTCAAATATTTGTTGATAATTTTCGTATTCCCATTTCATGTTCGCACAGCCAAATAACACATGTAAAATTCCTTTAATCTCTCCATACAAAATAAATCCTCCATTGCTTTAATTATTCCTAGTAGTGCTTTCTGAACTTTTACCAGCCTTGCTTGGCAGAATTATGGTGAGAAAGTTGAATCCAGGCTGTCAGTAGCAAAGTGTTTGCCATGCTATTATCCTTGGCAATTGCAGGCCTCCTCCAGGCTACAAAACAGCTCAGTGCCTACCTCCTTTTCCCTGCTTTCTACTGGCCTACAAATTCCAGCTGTGGTCAGCTGGTGAGCTCTGAGCTACAGGGACGGCGTGGCGCATGTTTTGGGCTTGACTCAGGGATCATGTAATGTTGGGACAGTGAACTTTCCGATGGGAGCCAATAACACCCATGGTTGTTTTCACCTCCTGACCAGAATGTCTCAACTTAATTCAATCATCTGAACATCAATGAGGGTGACTGGAAAAATTTTTTTATCACAGCACTAAAATAAAAGCAATTCCAAGATGTTTTCTTTTCCATTGCACATTTTCAGAGCTTTGATTTTCCTGGTAAAATGCTCTTTGCATGTGCCATGTTCCCAGATTAGGAGAAGATGATACCCAAGGGAGAAGAGGTAAAAATGCACATAGATAATTTTACACCATGACACCGTGGTT
Organism: Pan paniscus; assembly: GCF_029289425.2. Lineage (NCBI taxonomy): Eukaryota > Metazoa > Chordata > Mammalia > Primates > Hominidae > Pan > Pan paniscus. The sequence goes on from NC_073271.2 coordinate 23,614,653, forward strand.
AAGGCTTGCAAGGATGCTTTTAATGATGCTATGTGCCATGGTTTTAAAAGTCACTATCAAGTTATTTATTTGCATATATTTTGTTTCCTCTTAAAAAGTCTTTAAATAAATAAAAGAGGAGAAATTGTACAAATTTCTTCTTTTACTGAGTACCTACTCTTGCTTTGTGTTTATGAGTGAAGAGAGATGGGGAACATACAGAATATTAAGTGGTATATTTAAGATACTTGTTCATTTTAAGATTTAGGCTTGCAATTTAGGTGTGCCTAATTTGTCTGCTTTGGGATCTCAAAGGTCAAGTTGCCACCGCTATTAAGCATCAATATTCCTTAATTTGAAGTGTTAAAAAATATGTGTGTGTGAGCGTGTGCATATCTGTGTTCAACTGTCTGCCTTTATTAGTTTTCTAGTCCTGCTGTACATAACACATCACTATAGACTTACCACCTTAAATACATAGGTCCAAAGTCTGACACTGATTTCATTACTGGCAACAGGTTCTTTGATATGAGGCAAAAAGAGTTTTCCCAGACAAGTCTTCACTGGAGCTTGTGCCGGGGCATAAGGGAGACAGCAAGAGAGAAAGAGAGAGAATTCCCTAATTCCACTAGAAGAGCTGCAGGGCTTTTTTGTTAGGCAAAGCATGGAAACTGACATGCAAGTTGGGCTGGACAAAGCACATAAAGGGTAGAGCACAGGCTAGCATTATCTGGTTGCAATGGTTGAGTAATGAACCATCTGGTGGTCTGGCCAGTGGCAACAAGGCTGCATTCCTTCCTGAGGTGGGACACTCTGCAACCTTGGTTATCTCCTAAGGCCAGTTCCTGGAATTCTTGAAGTAAAGACATGTTTAAACGGTGATGTAAGTGAGGTAATGGTGTGAGTTCTGTGATCAGTGAGAATGCATAAAAGACTCCGCTAGGTGACTTGAAACTGAGCTTCGTCTCCACTCTGCCTCAGTTTCTCTGGATTAAAATTGAGGTGTCAGAAGAGTGGGGCTTCTTACCAGAGACAGTGGGAAAGGATGAAGCTATTGACAGAATTCAGTTTCTTGTGGTTGTAGGCATGAGGTTCCCATCTCCTTGTACTCTGTCAGCTGGGAACTGGTTGTATTTCCTAGAATTCTCTTTCCAGTCCTTGTTTGTGACCACCCCTATCTAGAACCAGCAGAGGCACGTGGAAGTTGAATGGTTCTCATATTTGGAAGCTCTGTGACTTCCCCTTCTGCCTTCCTCTTTCACCACATCTCTCTGACACCAGGCAGGGAAAATTCCCTGCTTTGAAGGGCTCATGTGATCAGATTGTGTCTCTCCAGATAATTTAAAAAAAAAAAAATCCCTACTTTGAATTCTGTAACCTAAAAATTACCCTATATTAAAGCCTGTGTCCTAAAATTTTATCTGCAATCACTTTTTTGTTATTGTTGTTGTTGTTGTTCGTTGGTTTCTTTCTTTCTTTCCTCTTCCTTCCTTCCTTTCTTCCTTCCTTCCTTTCTTCCTTCCTTCCCCCCTCCCTCCCTCCCTCTTTCTTTCTTTTCTTTTCTTTTCTTTTCTTTTTTGCCATGTACTATAAGCAGCTATTTACAGGTTCTAGGGATTTGGTCATGGATTTTTCTGTGTGTGTGGCGGAAAGGGGGCACTATTTAGCCTAAGACTTTCCAGCGTCCTCTTTCTCTCTCTCACCCTCTTTCTCTGCAACTTGGCCTCAAGAGCAAGAAAAAAGATAAGATGCTGAGTCAGAAAAACCTGACTTCAAAATTCTTTCCCCTACCAGCAGCTCACTAATTACCCAGCTGGTAATTTGATAACAGGAATTTTCTTCATCCTTTCAAAGATTTGTTTCATTTCTTGTTGTCATATTTACTTCATCAGGTAATTGTAAAATTGATGATATAGTCAGATGTCTGCATCTAGTGCTATGCCTGGCATATGGCATGGGAGAGTGCACTTTTAATCCAATTTTATTTCAGAGGAACAATTGTACATCCTGTTTCTTATCAAAAGTTGCTTCATGGCAGTTACCCCAGGTCACTGAGACCAAGCCAGGGCTGTCATTCTCAGAGGGGGAGATGGAAGGGAGTGATACAGGGGAGGGCCTAGCAGGCAAAGGAAGTTGGAAACTGTCCTCTGTAAGCCCAGCACGTGGGAAGCAGCTGGGTGCATTAATTTCACCTTTGTCATCCCTGGCATTGAAAAACCACAGCCAGCTTACACAGAAAGGATTCTCAAATGGAATTTTCTCAAATTTATGGTGAAAAACACTAGGAAACTGCTTTGAATTGAAGCATGGCACTGATTATTATCCAGTTCATCCTCTCTGCTAAAGCCATTTGACTCTCATGTGCTTAATAAGAGATCCTTGGAAACATTAAGTGCTATCCAAGAAGCAAAAATAAAGCAGAACAACCAAAACAAAATGAAAACAAAAAATAAGAGCAATAACCTGCATGGTAATAGGAGAAAATTTTATTTTTTATCTATTTTCCTCAAATCTTGCTTCTAGGTAAAAGAGAAAATTATTTGAGTAAATATAATGCATTCCCTAAAGAAACAAAAAAGATACTCAGAGGTCCTCTGAAAGCCAGCTCCCCATCTTCTTATTAGACTATGACTGAACATTTGCCCCATTGGACATATCACACCCTCTGGCTAGAATGTGGTATTTACATTGTTATCAATAAATTGACATGTGTGTATAGCTCTGGTGGGGGGACCTTGGACAATAGAGCACATACTGTTCCTGAGTTCATCTCATGTTCCCTCAGTCAGTTTCAGTCAGAGATGAATGTTCATTTAATCGGGAAATTTTATCTTGTCTTTAAAAGCCTTGGCAACTGTAAATGAGGGGAGATCTAAGATTAGTAATGTACTCTGACAAACTCTTCTTTTTTACAATTATGTCAGATTTTCCAGAGCAGGATTTCAGTTTTCTTCAACAAAGTTTATTCTTAGCTTATACAAAATAGGCGTACTCTAAAACCCTAATCATGAAGTAGTACATTCAGATAATAGGGAAATTAAAATATATCAAAATGAAACAGCAGAAAGTAAACATGCTATCCTTATTTTATGTCACTGGAAAAAAATTGTGTATGTGTGTGTGTGTTTAGCACTAGCATGTGGCATTACAGGACATTTAGGTTACCATTTAAAATTTCTCTAACAAAATATGGTAATAACCATTTATTGAATCTAACAAAATGACTTCTTTTGAAACATGGTAGCCTGAGCTTAATTGTCTGTCATCATCTCTATCTAAAACCCTATAAAAAATTTCTGTCTCATAACTTTTTTTTTTGTGAAATGCTTAAGTTCAATTATTTTTAATTTTGTTTGCTTTTTAATAAATATATTGAAGGTTAATTTTATTTTAATAACTACCTTAGTCATATCACATAAATTTTGAAAGGCAACGTATTCATTTCTAAATAATCTTTCAGTGATAATACTTATTTTTCAACTGCAAGTTTATTGGAAGAGTGTTATTTAAAAAGATTATAGGGGTTGTAACTATCTGTTTACCCCTTCATTCATTGAGCTATCCATCAATGCAAGCATCAGTCTTCCAAATCAGTACTATTTATCTCTACCATTTCTTTTGTATATTTTGTTGTTAATTCTATTTTGACTCTATTGTACTGAGAGAATATATATTTGTGCTACATGTAGCACAAAAAACAATGAGTTGAATAACACAGTTTAGAAATGCTAAAGCAAAAACAAAGGTTTTTCAAGTTGTATCTCACAAATCCATAATAATAATGGAAGAAAATCCACAGCCCTTTTAGTATCAATAGTTGAACTTTATATTCTCTGAGTACAATAGAGTCAAAATAGAATTAACAACAAAATATACACAAGAAATATATATTCCCCCTAGCCTCCACTCCTCAGGCTCTGATAACCATGGTTCTGCTCTCTACTGCTGTGACACCAGCTTTTTTAGATTCCACAAATGCGTGAGATCATGTGGTACTTTTCTTTCTGTGCCTGGCTTATTTCACTTAATGTCATACGGGTTCATCTATGTTAATGCAAAAGACAAGATTTCATTCCATTTTATGGCTGAGTAGTATTCTTTGTGAATCTATATCTATACCACATTTTGAATGGAACTTGTAGTTTCTTTAAACTATTGATTAAAAAGTTAGAATTAAATGCGAAAAGTAAACGTATATATGATGTATACATGTATGTAAGATGTTTGTATATATGTATACATATATATAATAATGTGAGTGCCATTTTAAAAGATTGTCTCTAAATATTGGGTCGTGTTACAAAGTAAACCTCAAGGAATTAGAAGTAAACATTTAAGACAGGCCGCACAATTAAATTTTGTATCTTTATTTTAGTGACTAAATATCTTGCTTCACAGCTTTCCAGCCTTAGTAAATGGGTGGTTGATTCAAGCTAAATTCAACATATTTAAATTTAAATTTCTTATCACAGAGCCATCTTTGTTTATCCTATTTTCTCCCACTCACTATTTTGTGCTTTGTAATTACTTACTACAGGAAACTGCACCTAATATGTATGGTACTTTATACAACTGAGTACTTTCTACCAAATCCCATGAATGAAGCCAGGTTCTATTTATCTTCAATTACATAACTTAGGAAATATGAGGGATATTTTATATTTTCTACCAATTTATATTATTCCATCCATTCTTTCATTCAGCAAATACCCATTGAGTGCCTATGATTTGTCAGTGTTATGTTTCTGTGTCTTAATTTTCTTCAAAATATTTTGGTTCATGCAGAATTGGAGCCTCACCAGACACCAAACCTGCCAGCATCTTGATCTTGGACTTCTCAGCCTCTGGAACTGTGAATAATAAATTTCTACTATTTATAAATCACTCTGTTTTTGGTGATTTATTATAGCTACATATGGTTAATACAGATGGACTAAGATACTCCTGTTTACCCTGCTTCAGATAGAGAATGTTGATGAATAGATTGTAAACTGAAGGAAGACTTTAGAGTTAAAAATGGAACCAGCGTGGGTCAATACTGTGAGTTGAGTTGATTTGGGCTTGAATACAAACCACCCTTCCAAAGGTGAGGTCAGGTGCACTCTCAGAGCCCCTCAGTTGAATATCATCCTGTGGCCCAACTCCAGAAGGAGACCTTTAATCCTCCCCAAGAAATCTGGGACAAGGGAAAAAAAACAAAAAGGAAAAATCCATATTTTCAAACTTTTTACAAGTGACCTCTGATTTCCCGTTACTTTCACATTCATTCGTTTTTCTAGGTAGATCTAACAAATTACTTGTCAAAAATAAATCAGCAGTCAATAGTGCTAATTTAATGGCTGCATATTTACAGTCAAGGTATGAATTGAGATTTCCCTTATCATTCAGTTTATGGTCCTAAAAGTCTTTTTAAAGTTATGCCACATAGTAAAATTGAAGATTGTTCTCTTTAGGGATGCAAATATGTAGAAAAGGTAAACAGAGTTCCCTTTTCAGTGAAAACTAGCCAGAAATAAAGCAAGTACTAATAATATACAAGAGCAGATTAACTCAAAGGTAGGTTTGTACCAGTCAGTTAAGTAGAAGTCATATTATCTGACTTTATTATTCTTTCCTCTAAGGATGTGGCGACAAATATATATATATATATTAGCTTGTTTAACACACATATATATACACATATGTGTGTGTGTATATATATATTTAGTGTGTGTGATGGGTAATTGTATGTGTCAATTTGACTGAATTAACGGATGCCCCTATCACTGGTAAAACATTATTTCTGGGTGTGTTTGTGAGGATATTCCCAGAAGAGATTAGCATTTGAATAGGTAGACTGAGTTAAAAAGATCTTCCCTCACTAATGTGGCTGTGGAGGTGGGGTAGAGGGGGGCAGGGCATCATCTAATCCATCCAGGGTCCACCAGAATAGAACAAAAAGGCAGAGAAGGGACTAAAAGGCAGAGAAGATGGATGTCCCAGCTCTCACCTTGAGAGGATGGGATTATCATTGAAAATCTCTTCTTGAGCTGGGACATCCATCTTCTCCTGCTCTTGAACAGCTGAGCCCCTCCTGGTTCTCAAGCCTTTGGACACTAGGCCTTATGCTAACAGCATTCCTAGTATTCGTGACTTCAGTCTTGGACTGGGAATTATGCCGTCAGTTCCCCTGGTTCTCAGGCCTTTGAACTCTGACTGAATTACTTCACCAGCTTTCCTGGTTCTCCAACTTGCAGATGGTAGATTGTGGAACTTCTTGACCTCCATAATCATGTGAGCCAATTCCCATAATAAATCTCTTCTATATATCTATATATATCCTATTGGTTCTGTTTCTCTGGAGAGTCCTGACTAAGAAAGTATGCACACCAGCTTGCTCCATATTTATTCCCTTTGCACAGTTCATGCTGAACAGAGCTTCTTTAACTCTAATGTGGAAGAATTTCAAAGTGCTTAATGATTTACAAAAAATGCATTGTGCTGACATTACAGTGGCCAAAATTTTTCCCAGTTCTCATAGATTCAAGGCCAAGAAAATCTCACTGGTGTGATTAGAAATGAAAGGAAATTCTTAGAATCACTAAATAGTTGAAGAAGTATAGACCTGCTGGATTGTCATTGCCCCTGTGAGTCACATTTCTATAATTAGGTCAGCATGCAGTTCTAAAAAAAATGGAGACAACTCAAATAAAATAAAATGAAGGCTTGAAGGAAGTTGGCTTGTGCAGAACACCAACTCACATGATTTTAATGTTCATACTATAAAGTAAATCAATGTTTGCACAAGCTGTAGGAAAAATTGTTAAATAACCACTCTAAAGAAGGCAATCTAGACATACAATTATGTGTGCCATTATTGAAGGGGTTAACCAGGGACCCAATCTGGGGGCCTTGAAGAGAGGTGAAAAATAGAATTCTCCAAGAATCAAACACACAGAATGGAAACATACAGTTCCCATTTGTATTAATTATGACTTTTTTGGTTGCAAGCAACAGATTCTTCTTATAGCTTGTTTAACTACCGTAGGGGATATGGTATAATAACACAAGATTGCCACACATGGATAGGGATGAATCTGGGCTCCTGAAGAGATTGGAATCAGTGGCTAAGGTTAAAAGTTAAAATGTAAAATAGACATATATGAGTGCATCTATGAAGTAGCGAGATTAGACAGATGAATTTATGAGTTTTCGATTTGTTAGACTGAAAACATAAATTTGGGTATCTGTAAAGCCATAAAACTGTACAGGATTAACTCAGGAGAGTATTTAGATGGAGAATAAAAATGATTAAGTTCTGTGTGCTGAGGCCCTCCATCATTTTGGGCTCAGAAAAAGGAGGATAATCTCACAAAGGAGATGAAGAGAGAGAAGTAGGTGAGATAGGAGAAAGGCTGAGAGGCTGAGATTTCCTGAAAATCTAATGCAAAAAGTTTTCAAGAAGAAGGAAGTGATAAACGCTAACAACTACTGTATTGAAGTGGAGTGAATTGGGACTAAGAGTTTTGGGGTTAACAAGATAGAAGTTTGTGAAAATTTCGACAATCACATTTTCAGTGGCATAAGGGACGTAAAAGCCTGGCTGGGGGTTTTAAATAAAATGGAAGTGGTGGCAGTCAAATATTGATTTCTTTTTGAGGATTTTTGCTACAAGAATGGGAGTTAGGTAATAGATGGAGAGAAATGTGGAACCGAGGAAATGTTTGTTTTTGGTTTTGGTTGTTGTTGCTCTTGCTTTGTTTATTATTTCTATTTTTAATAGAGGAGCGAGTAATGAGTATCTGTATGCTGTTAGAAGTGATCCAAGATAAAGAAAAACCTAATTACGGAAGAGATAGAAGAGTCATTGCAAGAGTAAAGTTCTTGGCTGGGCGTGGTGGCTCACGCCTGTAATCCCAGCACTTTGGGAGGCTGAGGCAGGCGGATCACGAGGTCAGGAGATCGAGACCATCCTGGCTAACACGGTGAAACCCCGTCTCTACTAAAAATACAAAAAAAAAAAAAAAAAATTAGCTGGGTGTGGTGGCGGGCGCCTATAGTCCCAGCTACTCAGGAGGCTGAGGCAGGAGAATGGCATGAACCCAGGAGGCAGAGCTTGCAGCGAGCTGAGATAGCGCCACTGCCCTCCAGCCTGGGCAAGAGAGCAAGACTCCATCTCAAAAAAAAAAAAAAGAGTAAAGTTCTTAAGTTGATGAAAACGTAAAGAATAAAAGGAAACAAGCGAGGAGGGAAAATGGGTCTGAGGAACAGGGAAGTACTTCTTTTTATTATTATTATATTTTAAGTTCTAGGGTACATGTGCACAACATGCAGGTTTGTTACACATGTATACATGTGCCATGTTGATGTGCTGCACCCATTAACTCGTCATTTACATTAAGTATTTCTCCTAATGCTATCCCTCCCCACTCCCCCCACCCCACGACAGGTGTGTGATGTTCCCTGCCCTGTGTCCAAGTGTTCCCATTGTTCAATTCCCACCTATGAATGAGAACATGCAGTGTTTGGCCTTCTGTTCCTGCGACAGTTTGCTGAGAATGATGGTTTCCAGCTTTATCCATGTCCCTACAAAGGACATGAACTCATCCTTTTTTATGTCTCTATGGTATTCCATGGTGTGTATGTGCCACATTTTCTTAATCCAGTCTATCATTGATGGACATTTGGGTTGGATCCAAGTCTTTGCTATTGTGAATAGTGCCACAATAGTGGGTTGGTTCCAAGTCTTTGCTATTGTGAATAGAGCTTCAATAAACATACGTGTGCATGTGTCTTTATAGCAGCATGATTTATAATCCTTTGGGTATATACCCAGTAATGGGATTGCTGGGTCAAATGGTATTTCTAGTTCTAGATGCTTGAGGAATCGCCACAGTGTCTTCCACAATGGCAGAACTAGTTCACACTCCCACCAACACTGTAAAAGTGTTCCTGTTTCTCCAGCACCTGTTGTTTCCTGACTTTTTAATGATCACCATTCTAACTGGTGTGAGATGGTATCTCATTGTGGTTTTGATTTGCATTTCTCTGATGGCCAGTGATGATGAGCATTTTTTCATGTGTCTGTTGGCTGCATAAATGTCTTCTTTTGAGAAGTGTCTATTCATATTCTTTGCCCACTTTTTGATGGGGTTGTTTGATTTTTTCCTGTAAATTTGTTTAAGTTCATTGTAGATTCTGGATATTAGGCCTTTGTCAGATGGGGAGATTGCAAAAATCTTCTCCCATTCTGTAGGTTGCCTGTTCACTCTGATGGTAGTTTCTTTTGCCATGCAGAAGCTCTTTAGTTTAATTAGACCCCATTTGTCTATTTTGGCTTTTGTTGCCATTGCTTTTGGTGTTTTAGTCATGAAGTCCTTGCCCACTCCTATGTCCTGAATGATATTGCCTAGGTTTTCTTCTAGGGTTTTTATGGTTTTAGGTCTAACATGTAAGTCTTTAATCCATCTTGAATTAATTTTTGTATAAGGTGTAAGGAAGGGATCCAGTTTCAGCTTTCTACACATGGCTAGCCAGTTTTCCCAGCACCATTTATTAAATAGGGAATCCTCTCCCCATTTCTTGTTTTTGTCAGGTTTGTCAAAGATCAGATGGTTGTAGATGTGTGGTATTATTTCTGTGGGCTCTATTCTGTTCCATTGGTCTATATCTCTGTTTTGGTACCAGTACCATGTTGTTTTGGATACTGCAGACTTGTAGTATAGTTTGAAGTCAGGTAGCGTGATGCCTCCAGCTTTGTTCTTTTGGCTTAGGATTGTCTTGGCAATGCGTACTCTCTTTTGGTTCCCTATGAACTTTAAAGTAGTTTTTTCCAATTCTGTGAAGAAAGTCATTGGTAGCTTGATGGGGATGGCATTGAATCTATAAATTACCTTGGGCAGTATGGCCATTTTCACGATATTGATTCTTCCTATCCATGAGCATGGAATGTTCTTCCATTTGTTTGTGTCCTCTTTTATTTCGTTGAGCAGTGGTTTGCAGTTCTCCTTGAAGAGGTCCTTCACATCCCTTGTAAGTTGGATTCCTAGGTATTTTATTCTCTTTGTAGCAATTGTGAATGGGAGTTCACTCATGATTTGGCCCTCTGTTTGTCTGTTATTGGTGTATAGGAATGCTTGTGATTTTTGCACTTTAATTTTGTATCCTGAGACTTTGCTGAAGTTGCTTATCAGCTTAAGGAGATTTTGGGCTGAGACGGTGGGGTTTTCTAAATATACAATCATGTCATCTGCAAAGAGGACAATCTGACTTCCTCATTTCCTAATTGAATACCCTTTATTTCTTTCTCTTGCCTGATTGCCCTGGCCAGAACTTCCAACACTATGTTGAATAGGAGTGGTGAGAGAGGGCATCCCTGTCTTATGCCAGTTTTCAAAGGGAATGCTTCCAAGTTTTGCCCATTCAGTAAGACATTGACTGTGGGTTTGTCATAAATAGCTCTTATTATTTAGAGATACATTCCATCAATACCTAGTTTATTGAGAGTTTTTAGCATGAAGGCTGTTGAATTTTGTTGAAGGCCTTTTCTGCATCTATTGAGATAATCATATGGTTTTTGTCTTTGGTTCTGTTTATATGATGGATTACATTTATTGATTTGCATATGTTGAACTAGCCTTGCATCCTAGGGATTAAGCCCACTTGATCGTGGTGGCTAAGCTTTTTGATGTGCTGCTGGATTCGGTTTGCTAGTGTTTGACTGAGGATTTTTGCATCAATGTTCATCAGGGATATTTGTCCAAAATTCTCTTTTTTTAATTGTGTCTCTTTCAGGCTTTGGTGTCAGGATGATGCTGGCCTCATAAGATGAGTTAGGGAGGATTCCCTCTTTTTCTATTGATTGGAATAGTTTCAGAAGGAATGGTATCAGCTCCTCTTTGTACCTCTGGTAGAATTCGGCTGTGAATCTGTCTGGTCCTGGACTCTTTTTTGGTTGGTAAGCTTTTAATTATTGCCTCAATTTCAGAGCCTGTTATTGGTCCATTCAGGGATTCAACTTCTTCCTGGTTTAGTCTTGGGAGAGTGTATGTGTCCAGGAATTTATCCATTTATTCTAGATTTTCTAGCTTATTTGCATAGAAGTGTTTATAGTATTCTCTGATGATAGTTCGTATTTCTGTGGGATCGGTGGTGATATCCCCTTTATCATTTTTTATTGCATCTACTTGATTCTTCTCTCTTCTTATTAGTCTTGCTAGCGGTCTACCTACTTTGTTGATCTCTTCAGAAAACTAGCTCCTGGATTCACTGATTTTTTGAAGGGTTTTTTTGTGTCTCTATCTCCTTCAGTTCTGCTCTGATCTTAGTTATTTCCTGCCTTCTGCTAGCCTCTGAATGTGTTTACTCTTGCTTCTCTAGTTCTTTTAATTTTGATGTTAGGGTGTCGATTTTAGATCTTTCCTGCTTTCTTTTGTTGGCATTTAGTGCTATAAATTTCCCTCTACACACTGCTTTAAATGTGTCCCAGAGATTCTGGTATGTTGTGTCTTTGTTCTCATTGGTTTCAAAGAACATCTTTATTTCTGCCTTCATTTTGTTATGTAACCAGTAGTCATTCAGGAGCAGGTTGTTGTTTTCCATGTAGTTGTGCAGTTTTGAGTGAGTTTCTTAATCCTGAGTTCTAATTTGATTGCATTGTGGTCTGAGAGACAGTTTATTATGATTTCTGTTCTTTTACATTTGCTGGAGTGCTTTACTTTCAACTATGTGGTCAATTTTGGAATAAGTGTGATGCGGTGCTGAGAAGAATGTATATTCTGTTGATTTGGGGTGGAGACTTCTGTAGATGTCTATTAGGGGTGGAGACTTCTATAGATGTCTATTAGATCTGCTTGGTGCAGAGCTGAGTTCAAGTCCTGGATATCCTTGTTAACTTCCTGTCTCATTGACCTGTCTAATGTTGACAGTGGGGTGTTAAAGTCTCCCATTAGTATTGTATGGGAGTCTAAGTCTCTTTGTAGGTCTCTAAGGACTTGCTTTATGAATCTGGGTGCCTCTGTATTGGGTGCATATATATTTAGGATAGTTAGCTCTTCTTGTTGAATTGATCCCTTTGCCATTATGTAATGGTCTTCTTTGTCTCTTTTTATCTTTGTTGGTTTAAAGTCTGTTTTATCAGAGACTGGGATTGCAACCCCTGCTTTTTTGTGTTTTCCATTTGCTTGGTAGGTCTTCCTCCATCCGTTTATTTTGAGCCTATGTGTGTCTCTGCACATGAGATGGGTCTCCTGTAAACAACAACACACTGATGGGTCTTGACTCTTTATCTACTTTGCCAGTCTGTGTCTTTTAATTAGGGCATTTAGCCCATTTACATTTAAGGTTAATATTGTTATGTGTGAATTGGATCCTGTCATTATGATGTTAGCTGGTTATTTTGCTCATTAGTTGATGCAGTTTCTTCCTAGCAGCAATGGTCTTTACAATTTGGCATGTTTTTGCAGTGGCTGGTACCAGTTTTTCCTTTCCATGTTTAGTGCTTCCTTCAGGATCTCTTGTAAGGCAGGCCTGGTGGTGACAAAATCTCTCAGCATTTGCTTGTCTGTAAAGGATTTTATTCCTCCTTCACTTATGAAGCTTATTTTGGCTGAATATGAAATTCTGGGTTGAAAATTCTTTTCTTTAAGAATGTTGAATATTGGCTCCCACTCTCTTCTGGCTGGTAGAGTTTCTGCTGAAAGATCTACTGTTAGTCTGATGGGCCTCCCTTTGTGAGTAACCCGACCTTTCTCTCTGGCTGCCCTTAACATTTTTTCCTTCATTTCAACCTTGGTGAATCTGACAACTATATGTCTTGGGGTTGCTCTTCTTGAGGAGTATCTCTGTGGCGTTCTCTGTATTTCCTCAATTTGAATGTTAGCCTGCCTTGCTAGGTTAGGGAAGTTCTCCTGGGATAATATCCTGAAGAGTGTTTTCCAACTTGGTTCCATTTTCCCCATCACTTTCAGGTACACCAATCAATCATAGGTTTGGTCTTTTCACAAAATCCCATATTTCTTGGAGGCTTTGTTCGTTTCTTTTTACTCTTTTTTCTCTAAACTTCTCTTCCTGCTTCATTTCATTCATTTGATCTTCAATCACTGATATCCTTCCTTCCACTTGATCAAATTACATACACTACCTGAAGCTTGTGTATGCATCAGGTAGTTCTTGTGCCAAGGTTTTCAGCTTCATCAGGTCATTTAAGTTATTCTCTGCACTGTTTATTCCAGTTAGACATTCGTCTAATTTTTTTTCAAGGTTTTAACTTCCTTGAGATGGGTTTGAACATCCTCCTTTAGCTTGGAGAAGTTTGTTATTACCGATCTTCTGAAACCTACTTCTGTCAGTTCGTCAAAGTCATTCTCTGTCCAGCTTTGTTCCATTGCTGGTGAGGAGCTGAGATCCTTTGGAGGAGAAGAGGCGCTCTGGTTTTTAGAATTTTCAGCTTTTCTGTTCTGGTTTCTCCCCATGTTTGTGGTTTTATCTACCTTTGGTCTTTGATGATGGTGACGTACAGATGGGGTTTTGGTGTGGATGTCCTTTTTGTTGATGTTGATGCTATTCCTTTCAAAACAGGGAAGTGCTTTTAAAGAAAAAAAAGAAGAGAGACAATGAATATAGGAACAGAAATATAATCAAAGTTGGCAGAGAAATAGAGGCTGTTCTACAGAGAAAACAATGATGCAAAGAAAGAGAAAAGGAGAGATAAGAAATGGAGAGAGAGATGTATTTAATAAAGAACACTTCAATTTCCTTTGCAAACCTGCTCTACTCACTCTTTCCTATCTCAGTGGAAAGCTCTATTATTCACTGAGGTATGAAGCCATAAAATTATAGTCAACCTTCCCTGACTCTACACATCCAATCCATCAGCGTGTCCTTTTTGAATTACCTTCAAGATACCTTAAATTTCCACAATTACCATCATTTCTCAGCTATCTCTGTAGTCCCAGCAACTAACATCTTTAACCTGATTACTGCAACAATTCTTCAAAAACCTTACATGGAGTAACTCTTAGCCCTTTACAACTCTATTGTCTACATAATACGTGGAACAGTGTTTTACAAAAGCAATTCAGATTCTATCATTCTAATGTTCAAAACTTTGAGGGGCTTACAGTCATCCTTTGAATAAATACCAAACTCCTTAGCATGGTGTCAAGGCCTAGCATTATCTGGCATTTTCCTACCTCTTTGAACTAACTTCTTACCTTGCTCCTCTGATCAGTGCTTTTCTGTGATTCTCTAACACACAATTTCTGCCTCAGGACCTTTACAATTGCTGTTCTCTCTACCTAAGATGCTCTTCACCTGGCTGTCTGCATTATTACGTCCTTTATGTCATCCATGTCTTAATTTAAATGTCATCTCTTATAGAGGCTTATCTGACCCAGCTTTCCACAGTATTCTTCTTTCCCTAGACTGTGCTATCTTAACACCCTCATTTATTGCCTTCATAGTCCTCATCACATTTAATCCTTGAGTGTTTAAATCCTCATTTCCTCTATCCTCCATAGCTGCATAAATTCAGTGAGGTCTGAGACTCCTCCTTTACAAAGACTTCCCAATTTAATACAAAGTAGATACTTAGACGTGTTGGTTGAAAGATGGATGGATGAAAGGAGAAAGGAAGAAAGAAGAAAAAAAATGAACATTTTCAAGGGTGGATTTGAATTTTGAAAGCCAAAACTCATTTGGAATTTCTAATGTAAATGTACTTCATAATCATGCTGAATAGCTGAAAAATCAAGGTGAAATATGACACTGACTTTCTTGAGACTAATATCATATTTGAAGAAATTTTTAAAATTATTATAAATTGAAATATATTTTAGAAATAACTTTATATACATAAGTGTTTTTAGAAAACAACATATATAGGTGTAAAAGGTAATAAAATTAAAATACTTTGACTCATGTTACTCTTGTTCTTAAATTCCTTCAATGACAGTACAACCAGCAAATGCTTGAAACTCTCTAATATAAAGTTGTTTATTGTGCATTTTTAGCTTATCTCTCCTGCTTTATCTCTAGTTACACATTCCTTGTATTTTGTGATCTGACCATGGATAATTAGCCCCCTTCTGACTGCTATTCCCTTCTCATCAATCCATGGATGGTTTATCTAGCCCATTTTTATCTCAAAACTCAATTCATATATCACTTCTGCCTGTAACTTTTACCAACTGGACACCCTTCCAGTCTAGATATGAGACTTTGCACTTGGCTCCCAAGGCATGGTGCATAGAACACCCTCAGCCTGTAGCCTTCTCCTCTCCTCTTTCTCAGTTCGTCTTTCTTCAGGATACAGATGCTGATATGGTTGTTCAGACTTCAGGACATGTGGGTGGAGTCTATTCAGACAAGTTTGTACTCCCCTCCCAAGAAAAAGCTACCTCTTTTTTTCCTACATTTTCAAGCTTCATACTGCATTTTTTTCAGAATTGCCAATAGTAGCCTTATGGTTGTGAATGTGGAGAAAAGAAGCATTGCTACATTTGGGGGCTTATGTCATGTACTGCGATGTGATTTCTAGAATAATTTTACATGGGGTATTCTTTAAAGACTCAGTTAACACGCTCATTTGCTATTTTTTCTGTGCATGTGCTTCAAGTATCCAGAGAAGAAAAGGGAAAGCATAATTGTCAGAGATGTTTAGATGTTTAGAGTTAGAACTGATTTACTACATTGTATCAATATTCCCTTGAGGGTCACCATTTTCCTTATATTATTGGTCAATGTAATTCCAAGGTCTACAACTGAACTAAGTTCTACTGGGAACTCAATATAGTTTGGTTGAATGAAAGACTGGTTCATTGAATACATGAAAATGTTCTATGTATTCTATATGAAGATGTTTTAAAATTGTGCTGTTTTTTGTTGTTTATTTACTTGTTTGGTTAATTTGTTTAATGACTTCATTACCTTCTCTTTAGCCGGAATCTGTCCAAGAGAATTTCCTTTTAGGCTTTAAAGCTGAATGTATTGGAAGCATTTGAAACTACTTATAAGTCTAATAATGACCAACAGAATTGTCTGTTATTTATTTTCTTCAAAAATTTTAAATGTGATATTTAAGCATATTAAAAGTAGTTAAACTGTTTCCTAGTTACATGTTTTTTGCTTAGTTAGGAAGGTTTTATGCTTTTGTTAACCTTCAAAAGCAAAGGAACAACTGTGTTGTCTGGTTTAGGTGAGACAAATTCCAGCTTTCTGCTCCTTAATTTTGTCATTTGTACAATAAACAAATGATATAACCTATTTCATACAGTGATTTCAAGGATTAAATAATATTATTAAATCACATAATATTTAGTATTATTTGGTAACGTTCTTACCATAGTTCCCTAAATATACTAAAACTTAAAGTTTGTCATCGCCCAATCATAAACTGGCCAATTAGCAGCTTGATGATAAAACAGAAGTAGATGTTTTTAATTAAAATTAGACTATAAATATAGACTTTAAAATTTTTATTATGAGTTAAAATAAATTCAATAAATGAATTGGGAATGAAATACATATAGGCAAAGATTTAATTCTAACTGAAATCTGAACATTTGCCCTGTTGATATGCACAGGAGACAGGGAAATACTGTGTAGAAGAGAGCTGTTCCCTGGAAAAGGCCCTACCCTCTAGCCTGAAGACCCAAGTCCCTAAATGAAGACAGGCATTTCTGTTTTCATGCCCCAAAAGTTGCCTTTTGGCCTGCCATACCCCCTATCCTGCACCCATATAATCCCTGAAACCCAGGCAAGCCAGCAGATCAGCAGATGGACGGACAGCAGAATGATGTGGCAGATAAAGAGAGAAGAGGAGGAACATTTGAATGCCAAGAGGAGTTCGACTGGGGGTGGTTGGAGAGGAATCCAGCTGCTGGGTGACCCTCTTCCACGGGAAGACCACCTTTTCACTCCATCCCCCACCTTCCATCTCCCCATCTATCCCATCAAAAGCCACCTCCAGGTGAAGACCACCTTCTCACTTGATCCCCCACCTTCCAGCTCCCCCTCCGTCCTACTGAAAGCCACCTCCATCACTCAAAATCTCACATTTATCCTTCAAGCCCGAGTGTGACCTGATTTTTTCTGGGATACTGGGCAAGAGCTCAGGATACAGAAAGCTTTCACAGTGGCCCTCTGCCCTTTTGAAAGGGCAGAGGGTCCATTGAGTTGATTAATACTCAAGCTGTCTGTGGGTGGCAAAGCTGAAAGAGCTTTGGGGTTGTAGGCACCCACTCGTAGACATTACCTTGGGGCTAGACCCCAAAGCACTCACCCCCAGCCTCTGCCTGTCTCCATGATCCCCCTCCCACCAAGGATTTAAGCAGTAGGTGACTAAACATGCCAGCCACACCCCTGTCCTTAAAGGGGGAATGCTCCCATTTCACTATCTTCTGAAATGCAAATGTAACACGCAGCTCCTTCAGCTCCCAATCTTTCTCCTATATCTTTTATTCTATACAACCCTAAGAAAGACATTTTAATATTTAAGGGAGGAACTCAACAAAGGAATCTATAATTTATTTAAAATAAATGCATTTTTACACGTAAGACTTAAAAACCCCATGTCTGTGTCATATATACCACTTTAAAGTGACATATTGTACTTGAGTTTATTTATAGAGAACATTTGTATGAAATGAGAGTAATGATAATTATTGCCTATCTTAGACTGCTTCTTCTGATAGCAATAGCCTCTTATGAGTGAAAGTCAACAGATGAATTTATAAAGCCCACAAAATCTTACAAAACCATCTTTCCTTTACCTAATCTAAATCTGACAGAGGTTTTAGTCTAAATGTCATTTTTATAGAGCATAGCTATGTATTACCCTACCTTCAACCCTTTCATTTTATTTTTAACTTTATTTTTATTGTTTTCTAACTTTATTGAGATGTAATTCATAATTTTTAAATATACTCACAGTATATAATGTGATGATTTGATATATGAAAAATTGTAAAATGATTGCTACAATCAAGTTAATTACCACTTCCATCACTTCACTTAGTTACTATTTGTGTGTTTATGTATGTGTTTGTATGCGTGTGTGGTAAGGACACTTAAGATCTATTCTCTTAGCAAATTTTTATAAAGTGACTTTTTGCAGGTGTACCTCTCCTCTCATTCCATTCTGCTATGTAACCCTTCCACATCCCATGTTGTGTTTAGTTGGTTGGAGAAGCTTCCTTAAGTATATCCTAGACTTGTCAAATTTTATGGTCATTTTTCTTCAAATTTTATATTTGGATTTTGATTGCCAACTGGCCTCCATAAGCATGATTAATATTTAGAAGGGTTTTTGGATTCTTAATCAACTAGGATTCTAAAGTTGACCAGCTTTTATTACAGCCTATAAAGCAATCGTGATCCAAGCTTAGAATCTTAGGTGTAAAATAAGTATAAAATATGTAACTGTTGGGCTTTGCTTTATCTAATCATATTACACAACAAAATAGCAGCTTCTAATACTTAATGTAAAACATTTCAGAAGTTCCACTCTGCTAATCTCAAGAAATATATTTATTTCTCTCATCCTCAAAAAGTCTGAGGACTCTAGGGATGCTTATTTATTTCAAATAATTAGTACTAGTGACTATTGTATTATAGACAAGAGATTGGAATGTCTGAAAAGCCCATTCAAGAACCTTATACTTATTTGACTTCTGTGACTTACATAGAGTTCCTGCTGAAACCCCCAAATATAGCAGTTCTGTGTTATACCTGTTTTGTCTCCACTGTTTGTTGTGGACCTATATATTCATCCCGGATGCATTCTTTTCTGCTTGTTTGTTTAGTCTTAGGATAATGATCTTGATACATAGCCCAAGATAGCTTAAAAGCAAGTCTTGATTTCAAGCAACAGCATGGACAAAGGTTGGGGTGGGGGTAGAGAACCTTTAAATAATACGGTATTAAAGTTGCACACGTCAATTCTTCTGACATCCAAATGCCCATAACTTAGTTGCAAGGTGTATTAGGGTTCTTAAGAGAGACAGGACTAATAGATCAGATGTATAAATGAAGGGGAATTTATTAAGGAGTACTGACTCACAGGATCACCACGTGAAGTCCTACAATAGACAGTCTGCAAGATGAGGAGCAAGCCAGTCTGAGTCCCAAAACTTCAAAAGTAGGAAAACCGACAGTGCAGTCTTCATTCTGTGGCAGAAGGCCTGAGTGTTCCTGGAAGATCTCTGGTGTAGGACCAAGCATCCAAAGGCTTTAGAACTTGGAGTCCAATGTTCAAAGGCAGGAAGCATCCAGCTGTGAGATGGCCAGAAGACTCACCCAGTCTGCTGTTTCCATTCCTGCTTTTATGCTGAAGGCTGATTAGATGGTGCCCACCCAGATTGAGGGTGGGTCTGCCTCTCCCTGTCCACTGACTCAAATGTTAATCTCCTTTGCCAACACCCTCACAGACACACCCAGGAACAACGTTTTGCATCCTTCAATCCAATCAAGTTGACACTCAATATTTACCATCACAAGTTTGGAACTCAGAAAATTTCAGCCTTTATTTTGTGTGGCCAAGGGCTATCCTAAGAATAATTTATTAGCATTAAGGAAACCAGGAGAAGGGCTATTGGGGTATAACTATTGCTGCCATTGTCTACTTCTCTGGATACCCCACAAATTCATTATATCAGTCTTCCAATTATAAAATATGCACCCCAACCTCCACGAGCAACCACTCATAAGTTCTATGCAACTGCTTAATAAGAGTGCCCAGCATTTTACAATGATATTGAGTGGAATCATAGCCAGTACCCAGAAACCTAAAATACAAACTATTTCTAAGCCCTTTCTTCTAATACAAAGCCAATACCCAAAGGGGGAGTAATCCCAAGATAGCTGAACTTAACCTCTTGTTTAGAAAAGTGTAGAGTCCAGATATAGAAGGCTCACTGAAGCCATAATAATTATCAAATGCAGCTGGGCAGGAACTGAGACAACTCCACTGGGCAGCAGAGTAAGCCATTGGTCTCATTAAGATTCTGTTCTGTTATGAGCGGAATTGTGACCCCCAAGAAAAGACATTTTGAAGTTCTACATCCCAGTACATCAGAATGTGACCTTATTTGGAAGTGTAGTGATTGAAGATTTAATAAGTTAAGACGAGGTCACACTAGAGTAGAGTAGGCCCGTAATCCAATACAACTGGTGCCCTCAGAAGAGGAAAGAAACACAGACAAGGAACACAGGGAGAATGCGATGTGGAGATGGAGGATCAGAGTGATGTATCCACAGTCAAAGGAAAACCAAAGATTGCCAGCCCAGTAAACCATCAGCGGCTAGAAAGGGGCAAGAGAGGATTTTCCTACAGGTTTCAGAGAGAGCATGGCCCTGCTGACACCTTGATTTTAGACTTCTAGACTCCAGGACTGTGGGACAATACCTTTCCGTAATTTTGAGCCACCCAGTTTTTGATACTTTGTTACAGCAGTGGGAGTTTCCTTTGTATTCTTCCCTCTCCATGGCCACATCTGAAGTGACCTCTGGAAAGTATGCACTTGGAAGGGAAGCCCAATTTTTTTTTTTTTTTTTTTTTTTTTGGAGACAGAGTCTCAATCTGTTGCCCAGCCTGGAGTGCCGTGGCGCAATCTCGGCTCACTACAAGCTCCGCCTCCCGGGTTCACGCCATTCTCCTGCCTCAACCTCCTGAGTAGCTGGGACTACAGGTGCCCACCACCACACCCAGCTAATTTTTTTTTTTTTTTGTACTTTTAGTAGAGACAGGGTTTCACCGTGTTAGCCAGGATGGTCTCGATCTCCTGACCTCATGATCCGCTCACCTCGGCCTCCCAAAGTGCTGGGATTACTGGGGTGAGCCACTGCGCCTGGCCCGGTAAGCCCAATTTTTATAGCATGCTTCCTCATGGATCAAAGGCAGGGAGTCAAGAGCTATCTTGGATGTTGTATTACTACCGATTGTGGCCACTACAGCAGTGGTTTGAATGACAGGCAGGGAGGATGCAGATTTTGCAGGCTCTTGATCCCTGTTATGACACAGAAAAACTATTTCATAAAATCAATAAACAACAATTGGATAATAAAATTTTTAATAAAATGATTGTTGACAAGTGTTTACTGAAATAATAGAATTAAGAGCAATACTAATTAAGTATTGAAAATGTCAATGCATTTTGGATGTTTTTGGCCATTTTCCACATAGTTCTATGAGAAAGACAAATACGGGCTCAATTAACCTACAGGCAGACGTAACAAAAACCATGATTCTGATAAGGAAGACATTCCCTGCATGCAACCTGAAATACAAACTGACTGGGAGGCCAGTTATTTGCAGGCTGGCAAATTTAAAATCCAACAATTTCTGTATTTCAAACTAAAACAAGTAAAATAGAAACAAGAGGTTTAGCCAAAGGTAACTCTAGCCTCACATTTTCTCAGTGTATCTCTGCTTTTGCTACACTGTTTCAGTGGACTCACTCACTTTACTCCTCTGTTGAGACACCTCCTCTAAAAATTGATGTGATTCCTTGCATCTTGCTTACAATTATTATTTTCACTTGCAATTACGTCCTATCTTTCCTCAATCAACACTTTTCCCTTCTTTACTGGATGATCCTATTAGCAAACATGCTTCCATAGCTTCTATCTTCTTTTAAAGCATAGATTCAATTTTAAAAATCAAACAAACCCACATATCTACCATGATCTCATATTTATCGCCACCGACCATCCCATTTATATCTTCTTCTTTATATCATAACTCTCAATGATAACTAAGTAATTTATATGTATCCTCTCTTCTTCCCGTCTATACTTTTTGACCTTATTTCAGTCAGGTTTTGGCATCCACCACTGTCTTTAAACTATTCTTTTCATGGTCATGAATGATATCAAAGTTGCCAAATTCAATGGCCAATTCTCAGTCCTCCTCTTACTTTTCCAAGTCAGTATACATTGACAGAGTTAATCGTCCTCCAGAAGTAACTGCCAAGTACTATTTCTTTCAAAGCCTTTACATTGATAAATTCCACATGTATTTTCCCAGTTTCTATTTTTCCCATGACTGTAAAAGCCAATGCCTCTGATATAATTCCACTTTGATACTTAATAATCATAACAATCTTAGCCATTCTAAAATATAATTCTTAATTCTTTGCACACCACAAAATAGAAGAAATGAAAACAAAAACAAATGAGCAAATAAAATTCTCTTCTTTTCCCAAGAGTTTTGTATTAGTCAGGGTTCTCCAGGAAACAGAAGCAATAGGGATGGGTAGGTAGGTAGGTAGGTAGGTAGGTAGATAGATGGATACATAGGTAGATACATAGATATCTTGTAGGAAAATCTGGGTTCTTGTCACACAACCAGGAAAGATTAGGCTTGCAGACACTTTGAAGGGTAAGGGGGATGGAATTTCTTGGGCGAAAAGGAGAAAGGAAAACAACACGGGAAAGCAAGAGAGGGGTTCCTGTTAACAGGTCCTCATCTCATAGATTGAATCCCAGTTTCCCATACAGGAAGAGGAGGGGCCAGTCTCCTCCCCACTGCAGACGGCATGAACTTCCGGTGGCTCCACCTTGTTCTCCCAGTGCACAGACTGTGCAGAGGTTCTCCGGGCACCCCTTTATACTTGGCTGTGATATATAGATAGATAGATAGATGATTGATAGATAGATAGATAGATAGACAGATAGATAGAGGGATAGATGGATGGTAGAGTACTATTATAAGGAATTGGCTCATGTGATTCTGGAGATCGAGAAGTCTTAAAATCTGCAGTGAGCAAGCTCGACATCCAGCAGAACTAACGGCCTAGTTCCAGTCTGAGTCCAAAGGCTTGAAAACCAGGAGAGTTGATGGTGTGGTTCTAGTCTGAATCTAAAGACCTGAGAACCAAGAGAGACGATGGTGTAAGTGCCCGTCAGAGAGCTGGAAGGCTCAAGACATGAGAAGACTCAATTCTTTAGTTTTAGTCTGGAGGCAGAAAAATATCAATGTCCCAGATCAAGTAGGCGGGCAAACAGACATCTCTTACTCAGCATTTTTGTTCTATTCAGGTCTTCAATTGACTGGATGAGGCCCATCCACCATAGGGAGAATAGTCTGCTTTACCCACTCAAATGTTTCTGCTGATTCAAATGTTAATCTTTCTAGAAAAACTCTCCCAGACACATTCAGAATAATGTTTGACCAACTGTCTGGGCATGCCATGGTCCAGTCAAATTGACACCTAAAATTATCACAGTATCATGTCACAGAAAATGGCACCATTAAGCTCCCAGTTGTTCAGATCAAAACATCTGAAGTTAACCTTGACTCCCTTTTTTGTACTCCTTACATGCAATCCAGTAGAAATCCTGGGATTTCTATATTCAAAACAGATCCATTATCCAACTACTTCTATCATCTCCACTGTTATTATTTTAGTCCAAACTAAGACCATCTCTCATCTTGGCTGCTGAAATAGCTTTCTAACTCAACTTTCTGCTTCAATTCTTGTCCCTCTAGAATTTATTCACACTGTATGTAACAAAATTCTTCTAAAATACAAATCAGATCATTTCACTTCCAGGAATGTAATCTTTCATTGGCCTTCCTTAATATTAGAAAGAAAATTCCAAATATGTATGTTGATTTACAAGGCTCGCTATGCTCTAACCCCTGGCTACCCTCTGATCACATTTCCATTTACCAGCCCCTCTGCTGACTATACTCTAGCTGGAGTCCTGTCTCCTTCTTAAACAGACTTTTCCCTGAGGTAATTTTCACTGAGACATTCAAATGGCAAGATGCTTTCATTCATTCAGATTTCTACTCAAATGTAACCACCTCAACGTGATCTTTTATGACCATCTACCCAACTTCCATCACCATCACTCCCTCCCTGGCTTTATATTTATTCAGAGCACTTAATAATGCTTGACTGTTTATCACACATTTATCAGTTATTATCAAGGTCAACTGCTAAAATCTAAGCACAAAAACAAAATCTGTCACTGTTATCAATGCTGTGTGTGTGTGTGTGTGTGTGTGTGTGTGTGTGTGTGTGTGTATTTTAACTCAATGCTTTATTTTCCTTCCCTTTATCTGGTCTATATTGAAACTACTCCAGTTATCTTCATAAGTTTCAATACCTATAAACCACAAAGTAAAGTCCATCTATATCCAAGATGACTCCTTAAAGCTTAGACAATACTGCAAATGCATACATGGAAACATTTAAGATATGCATGCAAAGAAATATGGAGATAACACAGCTCCATCTGAATTGAGTCCAGCCATCAACAAATATCTTGCCAACCATTCTCAAGAATTTAGAAAGATATTTGTCTTAAAGTAATGGTCTTATAATGACCATTTGAGTAATTTTTTTCAAAGCAGAGAGTTGCTGCAAGATAAATGTCACCAACAGTAGAAACACAATATTAGTAACTTTCAAGTGATAGCTCTTTCAGTGAAATAATAACGTTAAAGCACCGTTCTCCCCCTCACAGTTGGAAAATCCAACTCTTCTCAGCTCACAATACATCTGACAGCCCCAGTTTCTCCTAAATCCCATCCCATAAATCTCAATGATAACATCAGCCTGGGCGCCTTAGCCTGAGTCCAGCTTCAGACTCTGAGTAACTGGAAACATTATGGGAGTAGACACATGTCTACTTCATTCCCCACTGTATACCCAGCCCCTAGAACAATGCCTGAATGCAGTCAGGGCTCAGAAATCACAAAAACTTCTTACCTTACTCATTCTTCTCAGCGGCTCTGGAGATATCTTACCTCTTCTTCCAACCAGAACTTCTTTGGTGAGCAATAACCCACTAACCCAGAAGCTTGAGGGTAAAACAGAGCTAATGCTGCTGGAAATCAAGTCCAGAACTTTGATAGCAGTGGCTTTATTAGTGTAAGTGCCATAACATGCTACTCTATATGTGTGAGTGGGCAAGAGACAAGCAATGAGGAGGCTGCATATCTTGTGCCTTGGGGTTGTGCCTATTAATTTCTGAGGTTCACCTTGTTATCCTAATCTTAAAAGGATATGGCATTTCAAATTTGAGCAAAGACCCAAGGATAAGACCTCACAACCTTTTGCCATTAGGAATAATGACGTGGAAAGGATGAACAATATAAACCAATATGTTTGAAACATGTCCTCCTGTTTTTTATTATAAACTATTTTAAATGCTGACAAATTCATTTTTTATACAGTTATAGCATCTTAATGTTAGCTAATTTTACTATTTAGTTAATCTTCCATTCATTCCATCTCCTAGCCTCCAGTCACCCTTCACCCTGGGAGTGAAGGTCAGAGAATAGCAAGGAGTAACAACTAATTTAGAGGAAACCCTTAGACATTTCCTATGTAACCATTCAATTAGCAAAGAAACGCCAGCTTTAACGTCATCATTTGTGCCTTGACCCAGTGACTGCCCATTAAACAGAGGAAGGGCAAAGCCTATCAGTAGCTTAGCAACCAGCACATTTTCCTTCCCACTTAAGGTGAGCCTCTATTCAGCAGCAATTCCGGCCCAATTGACGTTCATCTGGCTGAGTAGTTTCCTTCCCCTACTGAAATAGGAAGATCCTACAATTATGTGCTTCCCCACGGTCGAGATGTCAGGGATTAGACTCATAAAAGGCAAATCTTAGCCAACTGGATGAATATCAAGAATAGAGTACAATTCCCAAATTAGAGAGTCTATAAAATACCGTCTATTTACCACCTTTTTTACCCTCCGTGATCTTATAGCCTATTTGCCTCTTTTTCTAGATTGCCTTACTAAATTCTCTGGTGGGAATGAGGCAGATAAATAAAAGAAAAGCAATTGATATGCATGAATTTAATCTCACAAACGGAGTATTTTATTTATCAAAGCAGAAAAGATACCCTTAGGGATAACTTTATTCACAATACCATGGGTAAAGTAAATTTCAAGGCAACATTTGAGGGTAAATAAACTATTCTAAAAGGTCTGTCAAGAACCATTATCCTTGAAAATGTTAGCAATAAATAACATAGGTTTCAAGGAAGTTCTACAATAGGGTAAAGCAAATATATTAAACTAATTTTCACTTTGGTAAAGAAATAATATTTTGAGAAATATTAATGTAACTTGGGTTTGAAAAATGCTGTATCAAATGTGAGATTTTTTTAATCTCATGGACAGTAAAATGCTATTCTCTGAAACAGATGAAAATATGCTTTTTTATTAAATAATATATTTCAAACGTAACATATTTATTATGAAATTGTGCTATGATCTTAAATATATTCTAAATTTAGGTAAATTAAAAATTATTCTAGTAATTGGACAAACTAAATATTTCTGTCGAATTGTGATTTGTATGCATGCAAATGGAGATAAATTTGACTAAACTCCATAATGTAACATTGTCAATTTTTTCTAAAACGTGTAACCTCTTCAGGTTCTGAGTCTAGGAACTAGGCAATTGCCTCTTTGCTTACAAATAAAATATTTGGGATATGTAAACAGTGGTTAACTGTCACTTGTGAATTATTATTGTTCAAATGGTAGGCTCTTAGGAGTAAATTCAAAATTATTTTAACAATATATTTTTCATCAAAAATATGTCTTTAATGTTGATGTTTCATTCTTTATTACTACAGAAATGGTACCTTAGTTTATTAAAGTTTTTCTACCACATGAAACATACACAGTATTTAGTATATGGTCAGATGGTTTAACCTCAATTTCTGGTTGTTTTCTGTTAAGAACTGAAAGAATAGGAGTAAACCATGTGAAACAGGAAAAGAGGTCAAAGTTGGTCATAACTTTAAACAGCTGGGGCTCAATCGTTTGCCACCTTAAAGTTGCATGAGGGAGGGAAAACATGGGCTTTCCTTCACTGGCTTTAATCCTCCCTTGGTCAAGGGTATCCCCAAGAGATGTTAGCTTTTCTACATTACGAGGTTTTTTTTAAGCCTCACCTGTACCAGGCAGATCCCTTTCAGAAAAGCCTGAGAAAAAGGCTAAGAGATTCTTGGCAGAGCTGAAGCAAGATGCTGTCAGGTTCAGCTCTGTGAAGCTGATTGTACAGCTGGAGTAGAGGTGAGCTGAGAGGACTTCACAGTAAATATAAGAGGTGTCCTATGGGGTGCATCTTTGCTCAGATATCCCCCTAACGAGCTCCATTAAGTCAAATTCATGAGAGAAACTTCAAGGATGCGGACCAGTTGTAATCTGTTCTAAAGCCTTCACACTGAAGAATTAGTGAAGTAAGTTGCAGTCTCCTGTACAGCCACTGGTACTGATCATTGTTTTCATTGCCTCTTCTCTCCACTTTTCCTTCTATATCTCCCTCACCTTTGAACAGCACTGTGGGATGCATAGGTTGTTTGCTTAGTCAGATAATATCAGTCTTCATCCTCAAAGGATCTAAGGTCTTAGTTGCTTTATATTCGCAAAGCTGTGGTTGCTGCAATTGTATTCTTACAACTAGTGCTGAGAATACAAGCACCATGAAATGAATGCCCTACTTAATGCCTCATGTTCAGAAAGTAGACCTTCTTACCCTCCTTAGTAGCAGCAACCTCAGCTCCTATATTCAAGCTGAATTACCCCTCAACAGTATAATAACTCTTCATTTTGCCTGCTCATTTGCTGCAAAAGCACAAAGTAACTACGTTTTACTTTCTGGTTGAGTGGTTCCTCTTCTGTACGAAACAGGTGCCCCTAAGCATGACAAATTGTTCTTTTTATACTTACCAGTGTTGCCAGGCTATGGTCCTCTGTTATTCAATCAAAGACTAATCTAGGTGTTTCTGGGAAGGTATTTTATAGAGATGATTAAAATACATAATTAGCTGACTATAACTGAGGGAGTTTCCCTAGATCATCTGAGTAGGCCTGATTTAATAGTTGAAAGGTCTTCAGAGCAGAGCTGAAGTATCTCTGGAGAATAAGAGATTCTGCATGACGACAGCAGCTTCAGACTGTGCCCAAAACTTGTAGCCTGCCTTTCCTGATGGCCTGCCCTACAGATTTTGGACTTTTGGACTTGCCTGACTGTATCCTATAATCACACAACATGCAAGCCAATTCCTTGAAGAAAAAAAAATCCCTCCTTAACCCCTGTAGGTACTGCTTCTCCTACTAGATCTGTTTCTTTGATTGAATCATCCTGACCCAGTAGGTTCTGTCTCTTTCTGTCTCTGAGTTACCTATTGCCTGGCACATTGTTTTAAAGTAACAAGCTTGGACAAATTAGTGATTTGTCACAATTTGTACTTACAGCTCTTTTATATGCCCTCTAAATACTATCAACTTTAATTTCTTTTTATACCACATCTTTTGTTCTATAACAAATTTCCATAAATTCTTGCTGAGATATTAGTTGGACATGTAACAGACAACAGATAGGATGTTAACTAAAAGAATGTCAATGTCACCAAGAAACTGAACAAGAGCCAAGTTTCTAAGGAATGCAAACAAAATGGGCAGATGACAAGTGACGGGTCTAATATTTTTATATTAGCCATTTTTTTTGCACAGACTCAATAAATAATTAATTAAATACCCCTTTGGAACCAGGGCCATTTCAGTGAGTTACAGTACTTGAAACTAAAATTGAACATTTTAAAATGAACATGTCGCATGAGGTAAACATTCTCTACTGAAATATGGTCAGCTACTATGAAAACCTGATGATTTATCTTTTGAGACCCATAATTAAATAATAAGTCTCAAACCAATAGTATTGAGATAAATAAATGTTTATAAATTCTGGGTCACTGAATGATAGAAGACATAGTATCTTAAATTTAGCTGATTGATCTAACGTGATCAAGCCATTTGTAAGTGGATACCAATATTAATGAATATCTTTTTTTAAACCCTAATACTACTTTTGTTTATTTAATATACATATTTATTAAGTATATGTAGCTGTTTATTTAATATATATATTTATTAAGTATATGTAGCTATACATTTAATATATACATATACTTTAATATATATAATTTAGAAATCATATCTTTCTATCTATACCTATACCTCCCATGAAGTTGAATTAATCTCAGAAAACTGAGGCAACATCTGTATTTGTCAGTATGAATTCCTGTATGCTACAGTAACAAACAGTTCCCCGTATATCAGGCAGAAGTTAGTATTTTGCTCATGCCACATACCCCATGCGCATTAGCAGCTGCCTCTGCTCACACAGGGCACACATTAGCAGCTCCAGTCTGCTTGATGGAGGCTCTACCACCTCAATCACAAGGTTTCATGGTTGTGTGCCGCCTCATAGCTCATCATCTTGTAACTATACCATCTTCAACATGTGGCCTTGATGTAAGCTCAGTAAGCTAAGAGAGAAAATGGAGAATTGTGTATAAACTTTTTATTACTTCACCTCCAGTGTGGATCATACTACTCTTGCTTACATTTCATTAGCTAGGAATAATTATGTGAACCCAACCAAGGTGACTGGAAAACACACAGAACAGTAAGTAACCAGAGTGCTTGTTGAGTACCCTTTCTTCACTACAGTCCTCTCTTACAGTCTGCAATGTACTTCCTTTTCTCTCATCTTCTTACATAAAGACTCACTCAACTTCTCCCAAAGAGGTACACCCAAAAGTCTCATGCACTCTTTATTTTCTACTCAAAAGATCTCCAGAGATGTGTGGCATATTAATTAATAAATAAAAATATGTAGTCAAAGAGGCAAAATAACTTATTATATCATTTTGATGTCTGTCAGAAGGTAGAAAATATAATAACAGCTATTAGAATCCAAGATATGTTACAAATACATGAAAGTATTTATAGATTTATACAGGTTACAATGAGTAATTTCCAAGTCTGACAATTGTGTTAATTCCAAGATTTGAAGTATCATTCTTTAAAAAGTTATGGTTAATGAAGAGTGAAATACATCAATAATTCTGGGACATAGGAACAAAATGTTACATAGGAAGAGAGAAAAGAAACAATTTGGTATAAATAAGCAGCCACTCTAAGTTTCTTAGGACTTACTATTTGATGACTAGGGGCTAAGATGATATGTACATTTATTTACTTAATTTAATTTTCCTTTCTTTCACCACTTGTTGACCTATTATAAATATAGAATTCCTAGCACATTAAGGTACTATGTGATATTTTTGTGTTTTTTCTTTGTCTGTATTAGTCACAATTCTCCAGAGAGATCGAACATAGGATATATATAAATAGATATATGAAAGGAGATTTATTAGGGAGAAATTGAATCACACAATTACAGAGACTGAGAATTTACTCATATAATTATGGAAGCTAAGAAATTCCATAATAGGCAGTCTGCAAGCTGTAGTACCAGGGAAGCCATTAGTATGGCTTAGTCCAAGATGGAAGGCTTGAGAACTCTTAGTTTGAAACCAATGGCCCAAGAGCCCCGGGGACCACTGGTGCCAGGCCTGGGGTCCAAAAGTCAGAGAACTTGAAGTTCTGATTTCTAAAGGCAGAAGAGTGTTCAGGCTCTGGAGAGAAATAATTTCTCCTTCCCCTGCATTTTTTGTTTTTTAACATCCATGCCCCTTGCCAATTGGATGGTGCCACCTACATTGAGGGTGAATCTTCCCCATTAAGTCCACAAACTCAAATGAAAATCCCCTCTAGAAACACCCTCACAGACACAACCAGAAATAATTATTTACCAGTCATTTGGGATCCCTCAACACAGTCAAGTTGACACCTACAATTAATCATCGCAGTATCTCAACAGTTGAAATGGAATAGATGGCTAAGTTAACAATTGTTTCCTATACACTTTGCTTGACAAAACACATGAGCTGTTCAACAGTCATCTTTGCCTTTGGGGTTCCTTTACAATAGAAGATGGGGGAAGAATAGCAGGATACGTAGTGAGTAATATTTAAATTAGTGAAATAAATACAATTAATATTGAATCATCTTGCTATTCTCGTAGACCCCAATTGGAAACAGTGCAATGTAATAAAAAGTGCACATAACTCAGCTGCTTTAATTTCTACTTTAGAATGAAAAAGCATTAATCTGTCAACAAACAGAAATCATCAACTCAAACTATTGAAGATAATGCAAATGCAAGACACATTAATATTTTCAAAGTATTAAAAACCAGTGAATAAAAGAAAGTATATATAAAAATTGTATGCATTTCTCAATCAAAATTAAACATATTTGTTGATTATCATCATGAATAAATATGAGGGCTACAAACAAATTTACTATGTGGAAGTACCTTTGAAACATCATTTAGGTAGAATTAAAATTTGCTAAATACGAAATTTGAATGTATTATTTTGTCTGGAAGTTACATGGAAATTCCTTAGCATACTTATCATTTCTATCTCTTATAAAAGTAAACTTACTTAATATAGTCTGTGCTCCCATTGTAGACATCAGTCTCTTATTAGGTATATGGGACTAAAGTTTAGACAATGTCCTGTGGGACCCAGTTAACTCTCTCCAATCCCAGCTCATGTTACTATCCTTCTTACACATGATGTGACAAATGAATGCCAGTGGCTACAAGGGCAGGTGAATAAAACTAACATTCCAAGATAGAATTAAGCCTCAGGTTGAAATTCTCTATGAAGTAAATGCTGTTTATTTGGTTTCTGTCCCCTGTGGCACCAAAATTTTAAATTTAGCCATTTGGTAGAACTAGGGTAGTTTCTGTATGATGTCAACTTCAGAAAGTTAACTTGAGCAGGACAAAATGTTTCTTAACTTGGAAATTTATGACCATGGTTAAACATATCTGAGAAAGATTGATTCCCCCATTTGATTAAAATAAAAAACGAGTAAACAAAAATTTCTAGATAAATACAATATATGTATACGTGTATACACATATTACACATATATACACATATTACACATATATCTATATACATAGATATAGACATACAAATATAAAGACTAAATAAATTTCTTATACCGTGTTAGATCATCTTATCATAAAGCCACAGAGTGTGGGGAAGAAAACAGTCTACATGTCTATGTATTTGGCTGGTGGAGATCCTCTTTGGCAGGTTTCATTTATTCCTGTTCAATAAAATCTTGTCTGTAGTGTATGCTGGGATTACATTTTTTCCCTCCCTCCCTCCCTTGCTTGCTTCCTCTCTCCGTCCTTCCCTCTCCTCTTTCCTTCCTTCTTTCTCTCCCTTCTTTCTTTTTTCTTCCTCCTTCCCTCCTTTCTTCCTTCCCTCCCATTTTCTTATCTCCTTTTTCCTTTTCTTCCCTTTTTCCTTTCCTTTCCTTTTTTCTTTCCTTCCTCTCCTGTCTTCCCTTCCTTTCCTTTCCTCCTTCCTTCCTTTCTTCCTTCTTCCTTCCCTCTCCCCCACCTTTCTTCCTTCTCTCTGTCTTTCTTTCTTCAGACCCTGATCACTGAGATATAATCACTGCGTATGTATTTTTTCACAGAGTGGACCTTAAGTACCCATGTCTCACCAACCTGAGCCCACAGGTTCTACCAAATCTGAATAAGACACATTTCTGCTCTTACTACTGCAGGCACTCTGAATTTTTCTTCTGCTCTGAATGGAGCTTTATGCTTGAACAGTTATGTTCTCTGTCTGTCTTTTGAAGAATTTTTTTTTTTTTTTTGAGACGGAGTCTTGCTCTGTTGCCCAGGCTGGAGTGCAGTGGCGTGATCTTGGCTCACTGCAAGCTCCACTTCCCCGGGTTCACGCCATTCTCCTGCCTCAGCCTCCTGAGTAGCTGGGACTACAGGCGCCCGCCACCACGCCCGGCTAATTTTTTTGTATTTTTAGTAGAGACGGGGTTTCACCGTGTTAGCCAGGATGGTCTCGATCTCCTGACCTCATGATCCACCCATCTCGGCCTCCCAAAGTGCTGGGATTACAGGCATGAGCCACCGCGCCCGGCCAGGATATCTTATTAGTACAGCCACCCCACCTTCTCATATAAAGCATCATTAACTCAGGCCCTTGTTAGTTTCCCTCATATTACTTCTCAATTAATATTTATTTATTTGCTTCTGTGGTTATTGCCTATTTCATCCATTTGAATTTAACTTTCAAGCGGGCAGGGATCTTTTCTGTTTTTGTACCATTTTTCCCAGCACCTAACACTGTGTAGCACACAATGGGAGTTCCATAAATCATCTATTAATGAATTAATTAGTATAATCATTGATGTAACTTTATGCAGGGCTTCTTGGTGAGCTGACCCACTTAGTGAGATGGCCTCGTTCATAAGTCATGCCTGATATTCTGTGGGATGATTGTAAGTTGTAAATCACAGGAGAGTTTTCAGCGGGGCAGGGTTTTTGGAACACGGTATTAGTTACTGGTGGCCTCCAGTAGAGGTGGGTGTAACCCTAGGAAACAACCATTATTCAAAGGCAGTTTTCTGAAGTCAAAATGCATTGGATACCATTCTCAGCACTCACAATGGTGGGACCAGCAAAGGGGATCTGGGAAGGGCAGCAACAATTCTTATCACCATCCATTCAGCTGAATCAATAATGTGATTCTAAGAGCAATATTCTTTAACATATGTTCCTTAATCCAATATCTTCAGGGTACTTTTGAGTATGAGAACTTATGAAAGCTTTAACTAAACCAGATTGATAGGCATAACATAAAAAGAAATTAGTTTCTGACCTTTAATAGTAAAATTGAGCTTAGTTTTATTTCATTTGATAATAATTTCACAACCCATTTGGAGGAAAGATTCCTGTTCGTTGGTTAATAAATTAACTCTGAAGGCCTGAAAGTGTACCCAAGAATGCTCAGATATTCTTCAGAAGTGATTTTTCTGTTGGAAACTTAGAATAGGATACTTGGAACACTCTAGTTTGGCTAATGGCAAGGGACCCACTTCTTTGATGAAGTCATTCAGATCTGGATAGTGTCACCATGAAACAAAATGATTCCTCCAATTTTTTACTATAAGGAAACCTATCCTTTGGACATAATGTTCTCTTCTTTTGAAGGAACATAATTAAAATAGTGGAAAAGAAACTGCCACTTCAGAGTTGTTTAAAAATGATTTAACACTTTAATTTCTGTGTAAAATGTCTATGCTTAAAAAAAAAAAATAATAAGGCCAGGGTAAGTGATGCAACTCTGTTGCTTTGGAGTCGGTGAGATGAGAGATTTGCCTTTCATCTATTTGGGAGCAAAAGATGAGCTGCCAAAATTAAACAATTTTTAATTTGTACTAAATATAAGAAAAGTCTATATTAACACATGTTAAATATAAGAAAAGTAACTTTTATTTCTCTTTTGGTAGACAAATTTTTATCAAGCACATCTACTGTTTTGATTAAATGTATCTGAAAACTCTCAAGTTATAGGTGCCACAGGAGAAAAAAATGACAAAATAATATTGTTGCAAATACATTATATAATTTTAGAAGATCAGAATCCTATACCTTCAGAAGTAGGAAGTAAATGTCAAGCAGCATAGTCATTCTACTAACCTCCTGGTATAGTACTTCCTATTGGTGGGTTAAACTTTCTTCTAGAGTAGCAAATTGTTATGCCTTTTGTTCTGAAGACCTCTTTATACTCCTGAAGAATGTAAAACACAAAAAATACACCAGCAACACATTCCAATATCAGCCCTAGTGATGATATCATCACATGTTGTCACCTCTGAGAAGTCCAGCATACACTTGAAAGAGGATGAAAATAAAAAGACAAATAATGCCTTAGTATTACTCAGAAAATAAGTTATGTTCCCACAGACCCATTGAAAGAGCTACAGGTATTCTAGTGCCATATTCATTTTATAAAGAAAATCTAAGGGATTGACTAGAAGATGGGAATTGACAGTTGTTCAATATTACATTCTTTTGCACTCAGTATAACAATATTGTAATTATTACAGAAGAAGCTGAGGTGCATTAGTTGGCAAATAATCTAAACATAATTTAACACATTGTTATATTAAATGTATTCATTTGCCTAATCCCAATCCTCATATATTATATATTTTTCTTGCTTAATTATTTCTTAATATGTTTATAGTAAAGCAAACAATTTAATCAAAGTCCACTTACTTAAATTAAAAAAAATTCTATTACGCTATTTGAATACCTAATTTATATTTTTAATATGAAATGTGGATTCTGAGCAATCTGTTTAAATACATACTATTTAAAGCCCTAAATTAAAACATACATACTACATTGAGTACATATCTGCTTGTACTATCAGGATAACTTTCTGTAAGGTGTGACCTTTCAAATGTTTACTGTACTAATCATACAATTAAATGGTTGCAATTTAGTAGTTCTTGTAAAGAATTTGCATTCTAATTAATAATCTAATGACTCATATATGTGTTTCTATCCTTAAAGACTCCTTTTTACAAGACAAATTGGAAAAAGACAATAAATTTCCTATCAAGATTTGTATCTCCAGATGGTCTAGATAATTACAGAAAAATTCAGAGACATTTTGAAATGTCTTTTTCTTAAGGAGAAGAGACAGATTTAATTTAGGACTAGGACTGAAAGTCTGAATTCAGACAATACTCATCCTTAGCCAGTATGTTACTCAGCAAATCCAGGTGATATGAAAGAAAGGGAAATTCATTTGGCAGAGAGTTCAAAGGATATTTATTTAAGCCACACCAAAAAAAAAAAAGTAATAAATAGTTTCTAATGAAACTTGTCATGAAAAGAAAGTTCCAACAAAAGTGTGAACAAATATATTCCTTTAAGTCCTAGTCACAGACTGTTACAGCTTAAATCTGAGTCACAACCAGGTATAGAAGATGATAATTTGGAGGTCCAACAATTACCTACTTTTAAGGTTTTGGGGATTTTTTTTTTTTTTAGATCAAACCAATATCTATTTTAGAAATTATCTAAAAGAATCTAAGGCTTTGATACATCTTTCCTGAGTATATCACTTTGAGTTTATAGAATATTTAATGTAGCTGAATCTTTAATGAAATGCGACACAATTATTTTGAAAAAAATTTGACACGTATTACTCCCGTATTAAATACGTAATGGACATCAGTTAAGATCTAGCTAGAATCATATTGTTTTTAGAATTTACAAATCTCCTTGTCATACCTTTTCATTGAGACTCACATTTTCACTGAAATGTAGGTATTAAGGCCATCGACCCTATTTTAGGTTTTAGGAGACTCAGGCTAAGGAAAAAAGAGTGACTTTCTGTGGGTCCTAGAGAGATAGGACTCAGGTCTTCTGAGTCTTAATATAATATTTTTCCATCACACCATAGCTTTGTCTAGATTGAGTGACCAACATACCGTTCTTTCTAGTTTCCTTATCCCCTTAGGAAATAAGAGATTAAACCTTGTTTAACTTCATTAGTAGCCTTATCAAAACCTATAACCTAGGAAGTCAAAAAAAGACTATCTCACCATCTCTCACCATCTCTCCCCTGAATATCTCTTGTTTATTGGCTAGTGAGTAAAATACATTGTTTGCAGCAATTTTTTTTTGCCATAACTAGACCTCAAAATTTAAAATTGAAAAAAGAAAATGTGGTAGAAAAGTAAGATGGCATATGTTCACATTACAAGAAAATAAGTAAATAAAAATAAATCTACCAGAGTAACTCCTTGATAATAGAATAATAGGAGAAACATAATTTCAGCCAGGAGACTACGCCCTTCCGTTATGCCATACTTTCCTGGCTGAATTAAGAGTATCTCTCATCCCCTGGTGAGAACCTGTCTGAGCTAGCTTAAGATTTTTATCATTCAAGAAAATTCCATTTGGAAGTGAGACTCTCTAGATAACTTGGAGACACCCATAATAAATTATCGTACGTGCAGATAACCTTCCAAGATAGTATTTAGTGCTCAGACTGCTTTTATCAGTTTAAGCTATATGAAATTGCCATTGTTTTGGGGTCAAACCAGTTCGATAATTTCATAGGGTGCATCTCAGACTTCACTTGTATAAGAAAGCAAGATACTTTCATTAAGAGTATGAGCTTTAGAGTCTAAAGATCTTTATTTATATGGAAGCACTTGCTCATACTAATTAGGGAAAGTTAATTAACTCTCAAATGGACATGATTATAATTGAGGTAGGGCCTATAGAGTTGCTATGAGGATTAACTGAAACTACAAATACAGAGTCTAGCACAGTATGGTATCAGATTGCTATTCAACAAATAATGGATATTATAGGGCTAATATTGTTGCTGAGGTCCTGTATTCTAACTGTGAACCCTATCTAGCTGTTGCACCCAGAAAGACTTGCTATTTACTTCTGATAAACTTGGACTGCACCTCATTTTTGAGCATATTACGGTCATGGTTAGCCATACAGTCTCTTTCATAAATGGTTT
Organism: Pan paniscus; assembly: GCF_029289425.2. Lineage (NCBI taxonomy): Eukaryota > Metazoa > Chordata > Mammalia > Primates > Hominidae > Pan > Pan paniscus. The sequence goes on from NC_073271.2 coordinate 23,651,888, forward strand.
TCTGAGGTCATCTATATGAGTGAACCCGGTTAGTGCTAATAATAGAATTTGGCCATGAAGCCTGTACCTGTTAATGCCAAGAAATCTCTGTGATTTGGAGGATAGAGCATCTTTAGCACTTGGATATATTTACACACAAGTTTTTGAGTCATTCAGAGATTTCACTTTTAATTCATATGTGGAGAATGTTTTAGTATTTATAATAAAATCAGGTACAAAATATAATATGTATTACTTCCAATATTTCACTGCTATTTACTCTTGGCTCCAGGCAATCAAGAATCTTTAATTTGTTACTCTGTTTTCTCAGATATTCTTTTTAAACCATTCCTTTGAACTCATAAGGAGCTATTACTTCTCTCAGCCATTAGCCCTTTCACACTTTTGCTCTTTCTGACCACTGTGTGCCAGAGATTGCAAATTCTTTGAGTTCAGGCTTTGTATTGTTTACCTTTGCATGTGACTAGCACATAGACTTGCACATTACAAGAACCCCAACAATATATTATAAGTAGAACCAATTGGAAAATTCAAATGATAAGCAGATAATTGCAAAAATGTGTTTGCAAAATTATAGTTGGAAATTGGAACACTTGAAAATTTTTTTTAAATTTTTTTTTATTTTAATAGTGAGCCACATATTGGAGATGATTTAAGGCTTGCAGACCAACCATGACTGCCAATTGACCCACACTGTAGCTGAAATAATACTACCAGAAAAAAATTCTACCACTGAGTCCCAATGACACTTCAATCCCCCTATTTGATGTTAGACTCGCTTGCCTCTAAGGCATGATCTTTTTGATGTGTGGGGATATGGAGTGTTGCTTGGGTTGCTGAGAATAAAGTTTGCAATGGCCAAGAAGACCTGGTTATACCAAGGGAAGACTTCTGCAAAAGGAAAATTCTTCAAGTTTCGATGTCCACGTTTGCATTTATAAGGGGCTGAACAAGATGGTAGCCACTAGCTACATAAGCTACATAAGGGTATGTACATTAAAATTTCAATTAATTAAAAAGCCATTTCCTCAGCCATACTAAACATATTTCCAGTACTTAATAGTCCCATGAAGATGACACCTACAAAATTGGATAGCAGATATTTTCATCTCAGAATGTCTTATTGGACAGCACTAGTCCAAACAATTGATGGAGAAGATCATTTGGGTGTAGAGAGGTAGGTTGTAATTTATAACTCATTATCAGGGAGGGTGAGTATAGGGCTGTCACGATATCAGAAATGCCTTGGCAATTCTCAGCTGTTTGATGCATTAACACACTTCTTCCACCTGGAAATGGAATTCCAGCTCTTTCTACTGAGACACACACACACACACACACACACACACTTTTTTTTAACAAGCAAACACAGATCTTTTTTTCTAAATTGAATGATTATCATTAAAATAATTACTCCTCGTGTATTTTTTCTTTACATTCTCTCTGCAATATCTTGCTGATCAGATTATAGAATTTCCATTACATAAAAAGTATTTTTGTCGTTTTATCAATCAACCAACCAAAAAACGAAACTAAAACAAAATTACAAGACAAAATTCAGACCTTTAGGTGATGTTTTTATTTTAAAAGGCTGTCCAATCTAGGAAATATTGCATAACTAACTTATTATTATCTTGGCTTCTCAAGATGCAAGTATAAATTTTGACTTTAAGCAAATTCCCTCTGCTGTTATTAGCATGATCACTATGAATAAAAATATATCACAATTTAAAATACCAAAATATGAAAAATAGAAAGTTTGCCATCAAAAATAAAGATCCGATATTGATTTTATTTTTTCAGGGAAAATATTTCTGGAGGTTTAAGTCTTTACTACTGACACATTTGAAAATCAAGACAATGGAAAACCCCTAACCTTTTATTGAGCTCATATTTTTCATCTGTATGTGGAACTTTTCAAGTAAGAAGATATTGTGTCCTATGAGTGACCTTAGTGTTCGGGTAAATTACTTTCTTTCTATGAAGAGTCTAAAACATGCATATAAATAGGAATGTGCATAAGCTTGCAAAGATATTACTGGCGTTCTGCATTTTCCATAAAAAGTTATGTATGCCTGAGGCTAAATGCCTAGCTGTATTTCATCCTAAGGTTAATAGAACTTCATGAAATATTTAGACTTTCATAATATGGCTTTTACATAATTTTTCAAGACAGTCAGAACTTTTTGACCATTTAAATGTTTTTACCTAAAACAGCGCAATCATCTGGCGTTTGGTTTACAACATGAATTATTTGTCCAGACCTCTCTTTGGAGTGGCTGTTTCGGTCTTGTTCCTGGTTGATTAGACATAGATCTCTCTGATCTGACCTCAGATAACATCTATGCTTAGAACTCTCATCTCTCAAATGTTGTGCTTTGATCATCAATCATCTTTGAAAATATTAATATAGCAATGCCCAACTCAACTCAGCTGACAATTCAGTCGTCCGGGACACAACAAAAACAAATCAACACATAACTGGACCAAAAGCTGAGTACCCAGTTTGTTTTTGATGGTGGTAGTGGTGATGCTTAAATACACGTGTGTGTATATGTCTGTGTATATTTTATCACATGCATACACACACACACACACACACACACACGGATTTAACTGGATATCACATATCTTAAAAATTCAGTTAGTTCTAGCATTTCTCCCATCTAAGCCAACTAAATAAGATTTTTGTAAATATTACCACTTACTGCTAGAAAATTTCCTTTAGTTTAAATTATCTAGACATTAAAAAGAGGGAGGAAATATTTTATTTTACTACAAAATAATTCTCCAGCCTTCAAGTAGTATTAAAGCAAAAACATATTATAATATTGAATTTCTAAGGGATGCTATGAATTTTTTGGTCTTATCTAAACCCATCACAAATCCCTTTTTAAACAATGGTCAACATTTGAATGAACTGGGCCATTGCAGAAACTCAGCATCTTACGAAGCATTTCCTTCCTTCTTTTTCTCTTCTCTTCTTCCCTTCTTTTCTTTTTCATAGATTAAATAATTAGAATTTAGGACCTATTACCTTTTTTTTTTTCATTAAGAATCGATCTCAGAGCTACACCTATTTGTTAATTCTAAATCATTGTTTTCTGGAGCTAAACAGATCTAGTGACTTTTCATGTAACTATTCTTAAAATATACATATATATAATATACACATATATAATTATACTTCTATAGGTATATTTCTATTATATTACATTTACATATGTATGAATATACTTTTATATATACACATAAACACACACACACACACACACACAAACATACATATTTTTTTCCTCTCCTCTAAATATCACTCCCCACCCCAGATGATTAATTCAAAAAAAATCAATACCAATCTGACATTGTACCATGTGCCACCAGAGGCAATGAGTTCCCTGTGTTTGAATAGTAAACAATATTGAACAAACATTAAATTCTGAACAATGTTGGACCCTAGGAGGCTCAAGCTTCACATTAGGGTTTTAAGTAGATTATCATCATATTTCATTTAAATCCTAACTTTCCATAATTGTAAAATAATCAACTAAGAGAATTTTTCCACTTCCCCAATAACTAGAGATACATTTACAAAATTACTCTCAGTTATCAAAGCATTTACTTAACAGGCTATTTCCAAGAGATACATGAAATAATCTATGCAAAGCATGTAACACATTTCTTGATATATAGTAAGTGCTATAATTTTTATCAATTAATCTTGTGTTATTATACATAAACTAAACTCTAAGCAGTAGAGCTCTATTACACTTTCCAATTTATTTTTGTATCTGAAATACATGTTAACGTGATTTCTGACTATTGTGTTTTTTCTTGACTGGTTAAAATGGGAAATGAATAGAAATGCTGTCATCTCACAGTAGTGAGAAAATCATCCCAATTTTAATGATATACAGCAGATGAATCACCTACTTAATGGCATGATCAAACAGACCTGGAAATACCAGTCACTCCCATTGCAGCCCACAGATTTATCTGTTTATGGATGGAAATAATGCAAACATTCTTCTTGAAACCACTCTATTACCACAAAATATCATTATTGACTAGACAGTGTAATCCTTCTCAATATGTGTGCCTTGGCTTGTATAGTAGAGAACATAATATAAAATTTAATAAGTAGTAATATTAAATCAAAGGAGCAGAAACAGAAATTCATTTCATGGTTTTATCTGGTTAATATTAAGCACTGGCATGGTCTTTATAAAATTAGGCTATTTCTTTAATTTATATCCTTTAGTTATAATTTTAAAAGATGTAAACCATTAATTTACATTTTAGAAACATTCTATTTGACACTGTATATTAACTTGCATTCATGTGAATAACATTAAATTGGATATGAAATAGCAGTCTTTAAGGAAATAGTGTTTTAAATACATAAAAGTAGGTAATAAAATGCAAAGTAACAGCCAATATATATAGAGAACTTACTATACGTGAGGCAATGTGCCTAGCATTTTGCACAGATTATTTCAAATTTCTCCCAAAATATCCCTGTAAGGTAAAGGGTTGTTTATGCTGACAGTAACAAGTTGTCTATTTATTTTGGGGTATCATACTTTTTTTTTTTTTTTTTTTTTTTTTGAGACGGAGTCTCTCTCTGTCGCCCAGGCTGGAGTGCAGTGGCGCGATCTCGGCTCACTGCAAGCTCCGCCTCCCGGGTTCATGCCATTCTCCTGCCTCAGCCTCCTGAGTAGCTGGGACTACAGGCGCCCGCCACCACGCCCGGCTAATCTTTTTTTTTTTTTTTTTTTTTTTGTATATTTAGTAGAGACGGGGTTTCACCAAGTTAGCCAGGATGATCTCGATCTCCTGACCTCGTGATCTGCCCGCCTCGGCCTCCCAAAGTGCTGGGATTACAGGCGTGAGCCACCGCGCCCAGCCAGGGTATCATACTCTTAACTGATAATCTTACAATGATGGAAAATAGGATGTAAACAAAATATAAATGTCATCTACTTAAAATCCTACGATGAGGCCTGCACTGTCTGTGCACTGCTCCTACTAAGCACTGCTCCAATGTAGCATTCAGGCATGGGGACTCATTGCCTCTGGATATGGCCCACTCTATCTCTAAATAGTTCTAGCCGTTAGACAACTGGGGCCAACCTAAGAGAGATAAATTTTGGAGCAATTTCGGGTAGTGTTTTCTATTTTCTAGAGATAGGACAGAAACAAATTAGAAAAAATATCGGGAAACATGCGCTGTGTCCTGCCTCACTATCCAAGATTTCTTTTTAACCAGACGAATCTTCCCAGTCCTTTAAAATTGTTCTGCATCTGATCTATGTCAGCTCTCATCAGCATTCTAGCAGTGCTCTTGTGAGTCAACTCTGGATTACCTACCTCTCTTTCTCTTAAAGACCAATACTGAGAAGAGCCCAGTTGTCAGCTACACAGACTTTCAATTTGACTGCCTAATATCTTGTTCTCTCTCTCTCTTAACTCTTGTGAGTGTAGCAACTTTCTTAAACTTCTCTGTTCCTCATCTATAAAGGAAAGATTGTAATAGCGTCCCCTTCTGGACTTGCTGTGAGGTTTCAATGAAATAATCTGTGTAAAGTTTCTAGCACAGTTTTTAGTACATAAAGAATACTCAGCTAATGCTTTGTATTATTAGTGTTATTAATATGACAACTGTAATCAGTTTCAAGACTTGATCTACTCATAATATGGTGGCAATTTACAATAATTCTTCTAATGTGTTTAAAATGGAGTTCGTTTTTGACAACAATGTAAGAGGGGTGATTAAAATTATGTATGTGTGTATATATATATATACAGTGTATATACACACTGTGTGTGTGTATATATATATACTGTGTTTATACACACACATATATACATATATGAGTATATGCATATATAATACATATGTAAATACATAATTTACCCACAAACACCCAAAACACTAGTAGTTAAAAAACCATTTTCAAATATATCACTAAGTATTTCTACCTTACCTAGGTCTAGATTTCAAATAGAGTTAGAAATTAACTTATGCAGTTGATAAACATTTATTGAAGAAATGAATTGTAAAGTAATACGCTTCTCCAGTCAGAAAGTTTTTCTCATGCTGTACATTCAATCAAATTGACAAGTGACCTTGATTTTACTTCCTCAAAGTCTCTTGAATTAATTCCTTCCTTTATTTCATCATAACTGTTGTGAGCTCAACTTTCATTATATCTAACATGTAATCTAGGAAAACCTGAAAATCAGTGTCTCTGCTCCTTTCTCCTCAATTTCCATCCAGGACATTCCATGCTACTAGAATAATTTTTCTTAAATGTCAGTTGGATGATTTATCACCCACTTGTCAAGAACACGCAAGGATTCACTATTGCCGGCTAGTTACCCTCAATCTGGCCTTCCTCAGACAGTTCAACTTATCTTTCCAGGGTCAATCTCTCCTATTTTTTTAAATGTATACCTCAATCACTAGACCACATGTCCTCCTTGCTACTCTTTAAAGACAATGTTCATTTTGCACTGCATTTGTATTTGTTCACGTAGGCTAGCATTTTGCTCCCACCTCATCTTCATTTTTTGCAACTCTTCCAAGTCTCATCTCAACACCACTTCATCCATAAAGTCTCTCTGATCCTCCCATTCAGCACAACCTCCTGAGACGTGAAATTCCAATGGACTTTGTTTGAACTATTTTAGGACCCTTATCTTACACAATCGTGTATCCTAGTTATTCTTGCACTTATGTTATTAAACATAGATAGAGGGTTCTGTTTTTCCTAGTAGCCCCTCACAATATTTAGCCAAGTTTCTCAAAAATCACATGAGCTCAAGAAATGTCTGTTAAGCTGGAGGTTTGATGGATCCTACAATAGGCATTCATATTACATTTTTGAAATTTATATTTTTAGAGAAAATAGATCTCACTGTTTTTCTCTATTATAAAAAGATAGACTGAGATAAACAAATACTTTAGAAAAGAAACTTTGAAGAAATAACAAAAAAGCCCTCTGAGTGTAAATCTATTTTGTAAATGATTTTGAAACGTCTTACTTTTTATATCTTATTGACATATCAAAATATTCAAAACACCATTTACCTCAGTTGCTTTAACACAGTTCCACGAAGTATAATAAAAAGAAAACTAACAATAGAAAAGAAAAGCAAAATTACTGTCCTGGTTGGTACTACTTTACTTGAAGATCCAGTGAAGTTTCACCCAGGATTTTTTCATGTTTTGTGAGTTTCACCAACCACATAATCATAGCTTAAAACACATAATAAACATAAACTAATACAAGGAACTAGTTGGGGATTCTTGGGACCTGCACACAGAAAATTCCCATGTTAGAATTAGGCCAACTGACTGGAGATCTGGCTACAATGGATGGCTATTTACTGCTCATTCAGTAATCTTCAGCTGGCCTTCGAAGTAAGGACTCACTTGTCTTTTCAGGGCTGGGAAGAAAAGAGAGAAATTGTGGTTTTGTTAAGTGCTGCAGGAAATATCCGGTCTTTTCTCTTCCTCCACTGTTTAGAAAAGAGCATGTATTGGCCAGGCATGGTGGCTCATGCCTGTGAGTAATCCCAGCACTTTGGGAGGCCGAGGCGGTCTGATCACGAGGTCAGGAGATCGAGACCATCCTGGCTAACAGTGAAACCCTGTCTCTACAAAAATACAAAAAATTAGCCAGGCGTGGTGCCGGGTGCCTGTAGTCCCAGCTACTCGGGAGGCTGAGGCAGGAGAATGGCGTGGAACCTGGGAGGCGGAGCTTATAGTGAGCCAAGATCGCGCCACTGCACTCTGGCCTGGGGGACACAGTGAGACTCCATCTCAAAAAAAAAAAAGTCCCAGAGAGATACTCCTCCCCTTCCACTATGTGAGGAATAGCAAGAAGGTATTGTCTATGAACCAGAAAGCAGATCCTCACCAGACACTGAATCTGCCAATGCCTTAATCTGAGACCTCCTAGCCTTCAGAACAGTGAGAAATACATTTCTGTTATTCATAAGCTATCCATTTTGTGGTATTTTTTTATAGCAGTCTAAATGAACTAAGACATTATGCTTTTAAATGATTTAGATATTTATGGTAGGATTCCTATAATTGCATATCTTGACGTTGCATTTCCTGAATTACTGTGTATAATATAAAAATCAGAGTACCACACTCATCTACCAGCCAAGCTGGGCTTGTCTGACTCATTCTTTGGTCCCTCACCTCCTTCTTGATTTGGGGGGACATTCTTCTATGCAATTCCGGGTTTTTCCTGTAACCAGGTCTTAGTTTTAATTTGGTCCACTCTGACTGCTATGCTATCCGGTGCTTGATTTCAATGAATAAATTCTAAGAAAGGTAGATGCATATTCATAATTCTTTTAAGTAAATTTGAAAAATATAACTTTTGATTTTCAGGTTGAACTAAAAGATGTAAAATTTAACAGGACAGAAATGGCACAAATGCATGTAGCAAAATATCTGAGCCTCCTAAAACAAAACCAAATAAAAATATGCATTCTCTAAAATTTTGCATATTTCTCTGACTTCCTTATCCTCTACTCCAGTGGCGTAAAATTTCACTTAGCACCTGTTGGAGTGCTCTTGGCACTAAAATATCACAACTATTGCCAAAGTCATTTCTTATTTTCTAGAGCAGAACCAATCAGACATTTCTAAAGCTGCCTCCCTTCAAACTTCATTATGACCTCCTTAGCTCTCTAGGTGGGGTTTATCTTTCCTCTCTGGAGGTAAATTCTCTCACCTTAGCTAACTCAGGCAACTACACCCCCTAAGTCAGCTTTTTCTGGTTTTGCTGTTAATATAGGAGGTAATTATCTGATATGGTTTGTGTCCCCACCCAAATCTCATCTTAAATTGAGGCTCCCATAATTCCCATGTGTTGCGAGAGGGACCTAGTGGGAGACAACTGAATCATGCAGGTGGTTTTCTCCATACTATTCTCTTGGTAGTAAGTAAATCTCATGCAATCTGATGGTTATATAAGGGGTTTCTGTGTTTGCTTCTCTCTCATTCTCTCTTGCAGCCGCCATGTAAGAAGTGCCTTTCAGCTTCCATCATGATTGTGAGGCCTCCCCAGCTACATGGAACTGAGTCCATTAAATCTATTTTTTTTTTTCCCAGTCTCGGGCCTGTCCTTATCAGTAGCATGAAAATGGACTAATACATTATCCTTGACCCAAAGTTTTATACACATTCCTCTTCCAAAATTTTATGAGTAACACTCCCCTTTTCTGTTATCACTACATCCATAATCCTGACACAAGCATAACAGATTTGCCATTATTTGAAATCATATGAGAAATGTGTAATGTTTTTGAACCATGCGTAGAAAGAAAAGCTGTCAACATTGAATACATACATCCACAATGTGAACAGAGTACTCAATCTGTATTGGGGTAGAGGCTTAAAAAAGTAAGAGGAAATCCTGGGCCCTGCTCTTGAAATCCAAAGCTTCGAATTAAGGTGATAGGAAATGTATACCAATGCAAACTGAATGCTGATATTATATGGTTGCTTCTTGTAGTAGTGAGAGTAGTTTCAAAACTGGGAGCTGCTATCATAAGCATTATGATAATATGGGAAACCAACTATACAAGAATCCAAAATTTGAAGTCATATACTCAGGGGTGTCAAGGACCACAGATTAATGAGAAAATAATTCATAGGGGAAGTTGGCCTTAGCAGAGGTATTTACACATGGTTGAGGTAAGAAGGTTTGGTGCTGAAGGGCTCCTGTCCATGGCAGGGTTACTATTCCACCCCTAAGGCAGCTTGGGCTCTCCATCTACCCTGCCTGGGTTAATGCAACCTGAAAAGTCCAAAAATTAGAAGCAGAGCCGGGTGAGATCTTCATGTAGATGGCGAAAAAGTAAGTTTTTAATGTTTGAAGCTTAGAATATGGCTGGAAGTAGAAAGGAAACTGAAGGAAGCTAGTAGTGAAAAAGTGAAGTAGACTATTGACAAAGTAATAACTAGGAATTTTTGTTTCATTTGTTGAAGCTTTTTATATTATACTGTGCCTGATATGATCAAAATGTTTGAAGGAAGATTTCTAGATCTTGTGAGTTGACACTGTTTATGCTGTCATTAAGAATATCTATTCCAACATTCAGATTAAGATAAAAGAAGAAAGTAGCTTGGACTATTTTAGAGTTTCTTCAAGAATGAGAAAAGTACGCCGGGCGCGGTGGCTCACGCCTGTAATCCCAGCACTTTGGGAGGCCGAGGCGGGCAGATCACG